>NC_069075.1:87250647-87550647 GCF_025698485.1 Gossypium arboreum | reverse complement strand
AAAAATAGGTGTTAACAATGTCATTGGATGAAAAATGTGGGCTGTTATAAGAGGGAATATGAGTCGGCTAGGCTTGGGTAACAAAGAAACTGGACACATTTCGTTTTACGAGCTTAGGGACCAAAGTGTAAATATGTGAAAGTTTAGGGGCAAAATTGTAATTTTTTTAAAGTATGATTTACGGACTGATTTGAATAATGTGATAATTAAATGAGTGAAATTTTCTATTATAGATCAAGAAAAACAGAGTTCGGGCCTAGACCGAGGAAAGAGCAAGATCTTGGATTAAATCGAACAAATTGTCCATATTTTGTTCCGAGGTAAGTTTGCGTGTAATTGATATAGCATTTTATTATACATTTAACAATTAATGTTGCATGAATTGTATATTGTCTTCGTGAGAATTATTGGTGTTGTCCGACAAAAAATTGAGGAGATGAAAGCCGGTTGAACCTCAGGAATACGTAGGGCATACATATCATGATATTTGGGTTGATGAGATCCCGTATAAGACCATATCTGGGATATGGTATCGGCATCGGTATGTGATCTCATGTAAGACCAAGTCTGGGACATGGCATCGGCATCGGTATGAGTACACCGTGTAAGACCATAGTTGGGCTATCAGCTTCGATATGTGTGATCCTATGTAAGAGCATGTCTGGGACATGGCATTGGCATCGATAAGTGGTCCCATGTAAGACCATATCTGGGATATGGCAATGACACCCTACTATGTGAATATGATTTCCTAAGTATCTTTAGTATTCCAAGTGGTTCAATGAGTAGTCAAAGGATTTTTCAAAGAATTAACTAGGTATGGTCATGTTGAAAGAGTACATGTATGTACGCCAAGCTCGTAGTTATCAAGATTTTGAACTGATCAAATCTTGGTAAGATGAGAATGAAGGAATTATGATATTGAGTTTTACTGAACATTATATAAATCGAATGAGATAGGATATGACTACAATATTGTTAAGAATAAGATGAATTAAATTATGTTATGTATGAGTATGAAATTGCATATTGCTATTGCTTATTATTTACATTGAAGCTTACTAAGCCCTATACTTCCTCTCTTTTCCATTTTCTTATAGTGTCACCAAGCTAGCTCAAGGATCAAATGATGTCTGAGGCTCGGTCACACTATCAATGTAACACCCCGAACCCGAGACCATCGCCGGTGTCGGACACGAGGGGTTAACAAGCCAAGTTCACATATTTTGCCCCCCAATTTGACATTTCCAGTCAGGCTGAAAAACTGCGTCACCGTCGCCTTAAAAATCATATCTCGAGTTTCAAAACTCAGAAACTGGTTTCGTAAATTTTCCCTGAATTTAGACTCATATATCCATCCATGGATTTATTTCTAGAATTTTTGGTCGGGCCAATTGGTACAGTTTATTAGTTAAAGTCACCCATGTTACAGGGATCGACTGCTCTGACCTTCGCGCGTTATAACTTGAATATCTCTCTGTACAGGGCTTTAATACTGGTGCCGTTTGTTTCTAATGAAACTAGACTCAAAATGGAATCTGTACATATAAGGCATGACTCCTAATTATTTCTGGATAATTTATAGTAAATTTTAAAGTTGCGACAGGGGACCCAGAAACCGTTCTGGCCCTGTCTCACAATAGCTTTAATATCTCTTAACATGTAACTCCTATGACCATTTCGTTTCTTCCATATGAAAATAGACTCATCAAGGTTCATTTACATAGCTTATTCACTATTTAATACCATTCCTACAAATTTTGGTGATTTTCACATTCACGTCACTGCAGCTGGCAGCATCTGTTTTTAAGGTAGGTCTTACCTATTTTGTAGTCTCCATGAACCAACTAGTCTTGCCATACATAGGTTCATATATGATCATTTTAACCATACCAATGGCTGATCATGTGACCAACATTCCCATCTCCAATCCATAATCACATCATGACACCATATATATATATATACAAACCGCAAATAGTCTAAGTTCAGTACTTCACTTTTACGAGCCATTTTCGCATGGCCGTACACATATACATCACAGCATATTTAAACCAACAAGGGGTAGTCCTATACATGCCATTTCAAAGTTCAACCAAAATTTATACCAAAATAGGCGTTGATAGTGTGGATGACTTGACTTTAATGATCCCGAATCCGATTGCTATCGGCGTAATCTATAAACAGAGAGCCAAAGCAACGGGTAAGCATTTTATGCTTAGTAAGTCTCAAGGAATAAAATCAGCTTTAATTTAAGCAATACATTCAAATAACCAAATGCATCATTTCATTAATACACATTCTCATAATCATTCTTACTTCACACTTCATCATTATATACTTTCACAAAGTATCAACCATTCCAATAGCTGAAATTGTTAGTCGATTGAGCGAATGTTGCTCAAATATGTCGACTTTCCAATGCACATATAAACGTACCTTATTCTTTGGGCTTTTCGAGCGTACTAATTGAATTTATTACAGCAACCAACACTCACCTCCAGCCCAAGCTTCTTGAATACAACCGGATATAACCACGTGCACGAATGCCTTGGTCTTAGCCGGATAGAATGACTCGCATACGAATGCCTTGGTCTTAGCCGGATGTAGCCACTAGCACAATTGCCTTGGTCTTAACCGGATATAATTTCCAGCATAATTGTCTTCGGGCTTAGCCCGGTATCATTCAATTTCTCATGCACACATACATCAATAATCATTGGACATACATATTTCATTTTCGTTACTAAGGCTCAAACACAATTATAATCACTAGCATAATCGCCTTGGGACTTAGCCGGGTATCATTCGAATACTCATACACACATAAATCAATAATCGATACATCCATATTTCATTCCACATAATTCAATTAAGGTCACTTCTTGAGGACTTACCTCGGATGTTGTCGAACGGCTTTTACGGCTATTCGATCACTTTTTCCTTCCCCTTGTCCAATTGTGGCCCTCTAAGCTCTTGAGCTAATTCAAACAAATTCAATTTATTAAAACCTCATTGTGCTAGCTTATGGCGAATATGACAAGGAGTTTAAATGGTCAAATGGCCACCCTTTAGCTTGAATACACAATGGTCATGCACATTTTATACTACATCAAGCAATTCAATACAATTCATTCGGGCATCAAGGAAAAGCTAAGGCCTTCAATAGGCTACCTAAGGCCGAATATACATGTCCATGTTGAGGCCAATTATGCACTTAATACCACACAAAACAGCATGCATTTTACTAGTTAATGCTTTGCATGTTGTAGCTCAAAACTTATAATATAGCATCAAGCACTCATATGTGTGCTAGGCGAATGTGCTTGCAATTTCACAAGCATTCTTCAACATCTTCTTCTTTAAACAAACATATTCATCACTTACTTCATAGCCAAAACATCATGTGCAAACATATATATACATATATGAGCATGGCGAATTTCAAGGTGTCCATAGCCATCTAAAACACAAATTTTAACTAACACAAGAAGCATGAACCATGCTCATGAATGCATCATGGCCGAATACATCATAATCATGCCCTTTTATCTTCAATCATGGTTAAACAAAAGAAAACTCAAAGTCTTACTCAAGATGGCTACAAAGAAATTTCAAGAGTAGACAATCCATCATTGCATGCATCATCATCAAGCTTCACACTTAACATGCAATGGCTTTATCACAATACCAACCTTGACCAAATACCACTTCCATGGCATAACAAGGATTTGAACCATGGCTAACATGAACATCAAGTTGGCAACTAAAACATGCATGAATCTCATGACACAACCTCATACATACCTCAATCTTGATGCAAGTTTAGCCAAATATCCTTCTAGATCTCTTCTAAACAAAGGAAATGAAGCAAAATCTCTTCTTCTTCTTAGTATTTTGGCCAAAAGGAGAGAACAAGGATGAACAAATTTTTTGTTTTCTCTTCTTGGTTGCACGGCAATGGGGAATGCTACTCTCTCACACACATTTTTTTCATTCTTTTCTTACCCATGCTTATTTGTTTATTATTTCTCCCTAATGCCCAACAAAACATGTTTCATGACATGTTTAGCCCATATCTCTTTGTCATGGCCGGCCATCACTTGTAAAAAGGGGAATTTGACATGCAAGTCCATTATTTTGCATGCATGCTTTAATTAGTCATCACACATTTCCCTATTGTACTTTCAAAGTTCACTACTAAGTCCTTTCTTGTGGAATTCACCTTTATAACACTAAATCAATCATCATAAAATGTCATACATGAGCACACACATATTATAGGCATCAAAATAAATTTTTAATTATTTTTATGCCTCGGTTTTGTGGTCCCGAAACCACATTCCGACTAGGGTCAATTTTGGGCTGTCACAATCAATTGGAATCTTTTGGGTATAGTTAGTTTCATTATTTTGAGAATGCCATGTATAGAAACTTGGTCATTTTGTTATGTCATATTGTTTAGCCAATGTGTTGGCTTTTGATGGTGTTAGGATTCATTTTGTAGAAGGCCATGAGATATGGTTCACAATGATTATTGGGTTGTAAACTTATTCATCTATGTATGTATGTACGAATTCAATTATGATATGGCTATTGGTTATTGATGGTTGAATGATGATGGTTACTATGTGTGTGTTGGTAAAATGGGGTTTGACATGATATGGAGTCCTAATATGGTATAATATGATGAGAAGTTGTCATGCATGAGCTAGGTTCATGAATGTTTAAGTACCTTTGGAACCATGAATGTGTTGTGCAAATAAGGGTGATAATTGTCTTGGAAAATAGCCTTAAAATTTGTACGCACGGGTAGACACACAGGCGTGTGTCTAGACCGTGTGTGACACACGGCTTGCCCCAAGGGCGTGTGTTCTAGCCGTGTATCCCTTGCACCCTAATTAATGTTAAACAGAATGCCTAGTAGGAAACACACGGGCAGAGACACGGCTGTGTGTATCAGCCGTATGGAGGACACTACCTTAAAACATGGGTGTGTGCCCAGGCCGTGTGAAGTCTGCACTTAATTTCGAGAATTTAATTTGCCACATAGCCTAAGCACACAGGCGTGTGACTTGGCTGTGCGACTCTATTTGTATAATGACATCATAGTTAGAGAGTTACACAAGTTGAGGACACGGGCGTGTCTCAAGCCACACAGGCGTGTGTGACCACACGGCCTACCACACGGGCGTGAGACTCTCCAGAATAAGAAAATTTTCTTAGTGTCGAAAAGATTCCAAAAGTTCCCGGATTAGTCTCGAACCATTTCCGATGTATGTTTTGGGCCTCGTAAGCCCTTAAAGGGACAATTTGCATGCAATTGAAAAGTTTTAAATTCGAATGAAGTTTTATGGCCCGGCTTTGCGTGAATGTTTATGTTTTAGTCTGGTAACGCCTCCTACCTGGTCCCGACATCGGATACGGGTAAGAGGTGTTACAGTAACAACCCGTTTTTCAGAGGTGTCAGAAATAGTGGTTTTGTGACCAGAAATCTAACAAGTAAGTTCATATAGTTAGTATTTAAATTATACGAGTTAATAATAATTTTATATTGAATTTTTATTTGATGAATTGAACTAATTGAATTAAAAGTTAGTATAAGTGGTTCAGTTCAAAAGTTAAGTGGTTATTGAAAACGAGGTATTAGGACCCCGTTTCCGTAATTTAGGGTCATAAATATTTTTATTAAATATTTAAAGAGTCATATTATAGGTGAATTGAAGTTTGGTTCAGCAATTTTGATGATTGATTGCTTAATTAAGGTAAAGTTATTAAATTGTAAAAGAGGTAAAAGTTAATCGCTATAGATTTAAAATGTTAAAAAGGACCAAAATGGTAATTAAACCATGGTAAAAAAGTCCAAGTAGTGGTGACATGATTAAATCCACTAATTTTGGGCTCTTTTTTCATTTAGTCCTAATTAGTTAAGATTAAATTGAAAATCTAGTTTGTTTAGTTGGAATTTAATGTAATTGAAAGATCAATTGTGCAATTAAACCTTTCTTGGATGGTAATTATACCATATTTATATATTTATGGAAAAATATGGACATGTCTTAATTATTTTTATAAGTTATATAGTAAAGGTTAAAAGTGTAAATTAGTAAGTAAGTAAAATTTATAATGAAACAATTAGAAAACAAAGTTATCTTCTTTATTTTCTTTCTTCAAATCGAAACTCCATAGCCATGGAGAAACAAGTTTTCGGCCAATTAAGGTTCTTCGATTTAGGAGGTAAACCACACTCTTTTTTAGTAATTTTTATATTTTTGAGCTTGTATTAGATTAATCTAGCTAAACCTAGGGATTAATTTGTAAAATTATCAAATTTTTTGGATTATGCCATTGATGAAATTAAGTTATTCTTGAAGTTTCATGATGGATTATTAAGCATGGTTGTTAAATAGGCCTATTTTATAAAGTAGTTTTTGTTAATTCTAAAGTTTAAGGACTAAAATATTAAAGTGAAAAAAGTACAAGGACTTGATGTGAAATAATAGCATGTATGGGCTGTAAAGAAATAGTGAATAATTTGGCTGAAATGAGATTTGAATAAAAAGGGCTAAATTGCATGTTTTGGGCTTAGGGACTAAATTGTATAAAATTAAAATGTTGGGGGTAATTTTGTAAAAATGTCAAAAAGGAATTAATTGCATAAAATGAATTAATTTTTTTTGTTAGAATTAGTGAATTGAATGAAATTATAATTTTAGATCAAGAACGAGTGGAAAATCGAGATTTGAATAAAAAGGGCTAAATTGCATGTTTTGGGCTTAGGGACTAAATTGTATAAAATTAAAATGTTGGGGGTAATTTTGTAAAAATGTCAAAAAGAAATTAATTGCATAAAATGAATTAATTTTTTTTGTTAGAATTAGTGAATTGAATGAAATTATAATTTTAGATCAAGAACGAGTGGAAAATCGAGCAAAGGAGAAAATTTCCTAATATCCCCTATATATTGTCATTGTTGCAATTTAGTCTGATAAGTTCATATGGTTTAATTTTAGTACATTTTTAAATGTATTATGTGAACCTAATTGTATAATATTGGATTATATTGATAAGTGTAATTGAAAATGGAAATAATGAATTGACACAACGTCAATCACTAATTGAGTTATTCTGGACCGTTACTACAAATCAACCATGTAAGTTTGTTTAGGTTAATTCTAATGTATTTAAATGCATATTAAATGAGTTGAATTTTTTGGTTGAATATTATAATGATGCTATGTATATGAGTAATGCAGTAAGGGATTGTTATAGCGTTGAGCACTAACGAGGTACTTTGAGCTGATAAATGTTTGGTTAATGAACTAATGTCTATATATGGAATATGAGATAGTGAATTATTCATATATTGTTCTATGTTGAAAATACTTCGAGTCGATGAACGTAGGATAGAGTATGATTGGCATGCCAATAGGTTATTTTGCACGCGGTATGGGATTGGTATGAGATGTGACGATAATTTTTGTCTATCCTCTGTTCATTGAATACACCGAGGTCCTTCATTTGTTGCGAACCATCGTGTTATATTACAGTGTTTTCTGGTGTGCTATGGGGCGGATGTTAGCCTACGGTCTAGGCACTTAGTGTCGAGGTGTGTTATTGGTTGGTCTGGCTGATATGAGGGCTGGTGTGTTCTGGATGGTTATCCGTGTACTCGTATCTATATTTTGTTCATCGGGAAATGTTTTATTAATCATTGAATGTTATTGAAATGTGAAAATTAATTTGCACTATTGTATTGAGCATTACTCACCTATTGTGAGCTATGATTGATAGGACCTCTGTTAAGAACCTTATCGCCAGGAACTCTATTTAGGACTTTATTGTCAAAAACATTGTTTATAAATTTTATTAATTGAATTATTATGTGTACTTTAGTAAGCTTTACCGTTTAATCGACGAACTTACTAAGCTTTATAAAAGCTTACTCGTATTTTGTTGTGTTTCTTGTAGATAACATTTTGAGGATTGAGAGATCGGATCAGCACAAAGAAATCACACTATCCAAGGAATTATTGGTAACCCTTGAACCTATCTTGGCTTATATGGCATGTAATAGGAAATTTGGTCATGTTCTGTAATTTTTCATAAGTACATGTATTGTGTTTGATGATGCATTTTGATGTTGGGTATGTATGTTTAAATCCATGTTACAGTATAAGTGAACAATCATGAAAATGGTAAGTGTAGCTTCAATTAGGTATGATATACGTGAATTGAAGGTAAGTTAAATTTGAATATGTTGAGACTTCTGTGATGAAACTAAAGTAGTGAAAATGTTGGGTAATTGAGATGAGATGTCATTATGGACCCATTGGTTAGGTCTTCAATGGATTGAATTAGCATGTTTGGATGTTCTTGTATATATTTGAAGCCTTGTGATTATATGTTTTGTAATTGGTTTGGGAACCTATGCAATTGGATGAAATTTGACCTTGAAGTAGGAAAATTTTTGGGCTCACACGGCCCGAGAAACGAGCTACCACATGACTGTGTGAAGCACACGAGTAACCTACACGTTATAGGTGCCATTTTCACATGGGTAGACACACGGCCTGCGACACGGCCGTAAGAGGGTAATTCGAATGTTACACGGGCTGGTACATGACCTGCGACATGGTCGCGTGATCTAAATTAGAGAGTTACACATTCCATGCACACGGGTGGGTGAGGTTGCACACAGGAGTGTAGGATAGCCACATGGCCATTTGGCCTTTGACTTGAAAATTTTTGAATTTTTCGTAAAGATTCTGATTTGTTCTGATTTGGTCTCTAAATGTCAGTAACTTATTTTTAGGGTTTCAAAAGCTCGATTTAATGTCGTAATACAATGTTTTATTTCATTATGAATATTATATGTATTTATGAAATTAAATTGATAATTGGATGTTATTTTTTATGAAATGTTATGACTTGTACAGTAATACTTCGTAACCCTATTCTAGCGATGGAAACAAGTTTTAGGTGTCACATTTACAATCAATGAGCTAATATTTGCTTGTCACAATTTTGCTATGCATGCAAATTATGAAAGATAGAAATTCAAAAGACATAACAGTAAAATGTGAAATTATTTATTCCTTATTCAAATACATAGAAAACAATTACATGTTTACTACAATATGGGTACATTTCCGAACAATCTTCCACTTGCCCTAGTAAAGTAAATGTGTCATGCTTTGTATTATCATATCTTCGACATGTTTGTTAAAACTTTTAGTTATAAGAGCCTTAGTCAATGGATCCGCAAGGTTATCTTTAGAAGCTACTTTCACCACATGTAACATCCCTTACCCGTGTCTGACGCCGGAAAAGGATACGAGGCATTATTGGACTTAATCACAAGCAAACATACAAAATCGAGCCACAATACTTCATTCAGATCAAATTCACTCATACATATGCAAATTGTCCTTTATATGGGCCCACGAGGCCCAAAACATACATCGGGGGAAGTTCGAAACTAAACTGAGAACTTTGGAAAATTTTGGGAAAACTTAGAAAATTTTCATGAAACATGGTCACACGCCCGTGCGGGTAGGCCGTGTTGTCACACATGCCCGTGTGGCTTGGGACACGCTTGTGTCCTCAACCCATGTAACTCTCTATTTATGACGTCATCAACAAAATTAGGGTCACACGGCCAAGTCACACGCCCGTGTGCTAAGGCTGTGTCCTTCACACAGCTGAGACACACGGTCGTGTCTCTGCTCGTGTGTTTACTACTGGGCATTCTGTTTTACCTAATTAGGGTGCAGAGGACACACAACTGAATTACACGCCCGTGTGTCACAGACGGCCTAGACACATGCCCGTATGTCTACCCGTGAGGACAAATTCAAGGCTATTTTCTAAGCCAATTTCCACCCTTATTTCCATAAACACATACATGACTTCAAAGGCACTTAGCATGGCACAAGTGAACACTTAAACTTACACAAACAAGACATGGTCATGATCATTTCATCTTCACCAATACATGCATAAAACTTCATACTTTGTCAAGCCAAATTTGTAAAATTTGCATGCACTAAGAGTTGAATTTTACTTCCATTTAACATACTCATGTCTTGGTTATTATCATGCCCCTTACTCACAATTCCATCATCAAACATCCATAGTCACATCCACAATTCATCCATGCCAAACAATTTTAACCACATCATGTATGACCTTAGCACATGCATGCATATATGAATAGGTTTACATCCAAATAATCAATATGAACCATATCTTATGGCCATATACAAAATAAATCACCAAATCTCTATAAGCCAACACACTTGGCCAAATTAATAATGACATAATTAATCAAAAGACGAAGTCCTTATACATGCCATAAAATTAAAATACTTGCATTCACTTATACCTAAATGATAGCTTGATAGTGTGATGGCATCTCCGGTGGTCTCCAACCCGAGCTAGCTAAATTAACCTATAGGAGATGGGAAAGGAAGGGGGTAAGCTTCAAAGCTTAGTAAGTTCATATGAAAATAAATAGCAACTATTAACATTCATTTACTTTATCCTTCCATAAGGGTATTATTATTACAGTTTGCATTAAATCTCATGATTACCACTTATTCATTCATAATGCTTACTCTTTTATCTTCCAAACATCAATTATACATCTTGGCATTAGGCTAGCAACCATAATCTCCCCATTATAACATTTCACATTATTAACAAGTTATTTCAAATCACTTGACAACATGCACATCATTTACGAGTAATCATAATTTCAACATATAGATTAACAATCTTTCAAATATCTATAGCTCACTTCTTTCTATGTTTTCATAATGACTTAAATAAACAATTATGCTTGTCTTTCCTTTTTATCATATCCATTCAATCATAGCTTGATATATATATCGAACTATATCACAACTCAACTAGGCTCATAAGCCCAACACCTGATTATTTTCAAATCTTATCATACATCTATTCATCATAAATGTAGATCATTAGTCACAAGATTATCAATATTTCACAAGTATAACTTGTTCGTATGCATTCTTACCACATATTCATAGTATACCGAGTCCTTTACTCATGAATTATAAGTACATACCTGTACTAACTCATAGCACATTCTCATATTTTCTCATTATTGACTTACTTGTCAAATAACCCACTGATTTACCTATTGAACACTTGGAATACTATCGGATACACAGAAAACTCGTACATAAGTGCAACATACGTAGCTGAAGCTATCTCATATCACATAACACATAAAAGCTCATTCTCGAGCTACTCAAGGATTTGCTCACACAAGCTGTCGGTCAAGACGTAACTATACGGGCTGCTCACACAAGCTGTCAGGTATCCGCAACACATGCCGGACTACCCAGCCACCGGTAGGACGTACAAAACCAACACCCGGAACCACATAAACATATATCACATATCTTATGAGCTCATAAATCGCATGGTTCCTAATGACATGTCACTTGTATCCTAAACTATTCCTAAGGTTCAAACGAGATTTTTCTCACTTATCCGAACTTTGTCAAATACAACCACAGACTCAATCATTTATTTCATACATTATCAAAGCATTTAGAATATTTAAAATACAAACATAACATAACATTATTTACATACGAACTTACCTCGACACCAATAATAGCAAAGAAGGACCTAATCGTCAATTACTTATTTTTCCCCGTTCTAGGTCCGAACCTCATTTTCTTTGATAATCGAGCATGGAAGCTTGAAAAAACCTAGCCATGGCTTCCTATTGCAAATTTCGACCAAGGAGGAAGATGGAAAATTTTTTGGGCTTTTATTTTTGTTTTTAATTCATTTTAATAACTAAATGACCAAAATGCCCTTAATGAAAAACTTTGGAAACAAGCCTAACCATGTCTATTTTGTCCACCAACTTAACCAATGGTCTAATTACCATATAAGAACCTCCAATTTAAAATTTCATAACAATTGGACACCTCTATCATGTAGAACTCAACTTTTTCACTTTTTTACGATTTAGTCCTTTTGACTAAATTGAGTTCCCAAATGACAAAATTTTCAAACAAAATTGTAACACCCCTTACCCGTATCCCATGCCAGGGTAGGATACGAGGCGTTACTAAACTTAAACACATACATACAAACATTTTCGGGTCATAAAATTTCGCTCAAATTTAAAACTTTCAAACTTCCTCTTAACATCCCTAATATGGACTTATAAGGCCCAAAACACGCTTTGGAAATAGTTCGGGAATAAACTAAACACATTTGAAAACTTTGAAAAATTTCAATGCAACTAGGGGCACACGCCTATTTAAAAGGGCAACACGCCCATGTGTCCTCTTTACATAGCCATGTTGAAAGCCCGTGTGGCTCACACGGCCTGAACATATCGGGGCACGCCCGTGTCCCTAGCCTGTGCGAATTTATTTCTTGATTCGAACCTATAGGGGTTTTCACACGGCTTGGCACACACCCATGTCCATGTCCCGTGTCCCTCCAACGGCCATGACACGCCCTTGTCTCAGCCCATGTACAAAAACCTTGACATGCTATTTTTGACGTCATCAACCCTTTAGGGGCACACGACCATGGTACATGCCCGTGTACTAGGCCGTGTCCTCCACACAGTTGAGACACACGGCCGTGTCTCCACCCATGTGGTTTCTATTGGGCATTTTGTTTTGCCAAATTTAGGTACAGGGGACACACGGCCTGAGTACATGCCCATGGGGCAGACCGTGTGTCACATACGGCCTAGACACACGCCCGTGTGTCTACCCGTGTGGACAAAAACAAGGCTATCTACCAAGCCTTTTTGCCACCCTTACTTGCACCAACCTACACAACATCAAAAATCTCCGATCTAAGCATAAACACACATAACCAAAACAGCCACAACCAAACATCCACATCCATGATAATCATCATTAAATGCATTTAGCAATAATAAATATTAGCCATCATGCATGGCCTTATACAAAATGAATATCACTTCCATATGAGTCAACACTTGTGACTAAACGAACATGAAACTAAACAAAAAGACCAAGTCCTTATACATGCCATGCTCAAAACATGTAAACTAACTATACCAAAAACTTGAGGTGATAGTGTGATCAATGCCTCTGACATCCCTTGATTCCAGAGCTGGCTTGGCGGCACTATAAGAAAAATGGAAAAGAGAGGAAGTAAGCATAAAGCTTAGTAGGTTACAAGTAAATAATTAACATCGCTTTGCCAAGTAACATCATACTCATAACATATCATACACTTGCACAAGATTCTCAAATGACTATAGATATAACTTACTAATTTCATTCTTACTATTCATATACATAACCCGAGCTCATTCTTATAAGTTTTGTGTAGGTACCTGTACCACTTGCAACATAATCATAACTTTTCTCAATTATGATATAATCTTTAAATTACCCGTTGAACCAGTTGGAAAAATAAATGGATACCCGCTAAGCCTCATAAAAAAGGGTAAAATGTAGATGCCATGTCCCAGACATGGTCTTACACTGGCTCTCATATATCGATGTCGATGCCAAGTTTCAAACATCGTCTTACACTAGCCCACATGTCGAGGCCAATGCCATGTCCCAGACATGGTCTTACACTAACTCTCATATATCGAGGCTAATGCTATGTCCCAAACATGGTCTTACACTATCACTCATATCAATGCCGATGCCATGTTCCAAACATGGTCTTAAACTGGCTCACATATCAATGCCGATGCCATGTTCTAAATATGGTCTTACACTGGTTCACATATCGATGCTGATGCCATGTTTTAAACATGGTCTTACACTAGCTCTCATATATTGTGGCTGTTACATGTCCAGATATGGTCTTACAATATCTCTCATATCAATGCTGATGCCATGTTCCAAACATGGTCATACACTAGTTTTCATATCAATGTCGATGCCATGTTCTAAACATGGTCTTACACTGACTCACATATCAATGCCGATGCCATGTTCCAAACATTGTCTTACACTGGCTCACATATCGATGCCGATGCCATGTTTCAAACATGGTATTACACTAGCTCACATAACCCTAGTATCACGACATGAATATCCGATCTATTCCTACGGTTCAATAGGGAGTTTCACCATATCAAATTTCTTCATGCATATTTGTAATAAAATAAAAAATTTCATGCAATATCAATAATTTAATGCATAATAACAATAGAATTGTAATATTTACGTGCAACTTACCTCAGTATACAAAAAGTAGGCGACTAGTTAGATTTAGTCTACTAGCTTGGCCTTCCCCTAGTCTAAGTCCAGATTTCATATTTCTTGATCTAAAATGATAAAATTTACTAATTTAGTCATCACATTAATCAAGACATTTCACAAACCATAATTTGGCTAAATGACCATTTTTCCCCTAAACTTTCACAAAATTACGATTTTACCCCTAGGCTCGTAAATCAATTTTCATCAAATTTTATCACTAACCAAGCCTAACAGAATTATTTGTATACTAGAAGCAACCCACAATTCCAATTATTACAAACATTTACCATATAATTGATAACTTATACAAAATGACCCTTAGTTAGGGTTTTCATGAAAACTACTTCACAAAAGTTGTTTCTTTAACAACCATAACTCATTTTCTTCCATAATACTTTAGAAAAAAACACAAAAGCTTTAATGGAAAAACCCTAAACTTTCAACCATTTGCAAAATAGCCCCCATTAGTTAGCTTATGCTACAAGGGTCCCAAAAGTATAAAAATTATCAAGAAAGGCCATCAAAATCACTTACTTGCAAGAGTGAAGAGTGGCTGAAATTTTGAGCTCTTAAAACCCCTATGTTGGCTGAAAATTTTGGTGGATGGAGAAGGAAGATGATGACCTTTTTCTTTTTCTTTAATTTTATTACCAAATAAGTCACCTAATGCCACCAACTTTTGACTGTTCAATTTCTTTGTCTCCATGTTCAGCCACTAATAAATTTGGGGTCTATTTATTCCATAAGGACTTCTAATTTAATGCTGCATAGCCATTTAATAGTTTTATCTAGAAAAACAAATCCTTCGCACTTTATGCGATTTAGTCTTTTTTTTTCGAAATTAAGCAAGCAATCGCTAAAATTATTTCACCAAAATTTTCATGCACTCATATAATCATGCTATAACACATAAAATAACATATAAAAAAAATTTTCTCCAACCTCGAATTAGTGGTTCCAAAACCACCGTTCCCACGAGGCCCAAAATCGGGTTGTTACAGAAATTTTCACGAAATCATTTCGTGAAATCGTAGACCATAAAAATATAATAATAATAAATTTTCTTACATCGAATTTGTGGTTTCAAAACTACTATTCTAACTAGACCCTAAATTGGGATGTTACAACACATCTATAATTCTTTCGATTATTGCCTCTCGTATTAAGTGATACTTTTGATTAATGTGTTTCAACCTCTTGTGACTTCTCATTTCCTTGGTATTAGATATTGTAGCACTGTTATCACAATACAATATTATAGTGTTTTCCATACCAGGAATGACTTTAAGATCAATTAAGAACTTTTGAAGCCATATTGCTTCTTTCATTGCCTCAAAAGCAGCCGAATACTTGGCCTCCATAGTAGAGTCAGTAATGCAAGTTTGTTTTATACTTCTCCATACTATAGCTCCACGGCCTAGGACAAATACATTTCCTGATGTCAATTTCCTCAAATCTTTAAAAGTTTGGAAGTCTGAGTGTGTGTATCCAATAGAAGTAAGGTTCTCTCCAGGATACACAAGCATATAATCCCTTGTTCTTTTAAGATACCTTAATATATGCTTTATAGCTTGCCAATGCCTAAGACTAGGATTCGCCTTATATCAACTAACCATTCCTACTACTAAATAGATATTTGGACATGTGTAAAGCATCACATTCATAAGGCTTCCAATTACGGAAGATATGGAAACTTACTTATATGCTCTCTTTCTTCTGCTGTCTTAGGACAATTATCTAAAGAAAGATGAAAACCTGATGTGGTTGGCTGAGCGCCTGGCCTCGCGTCAGTCATTGCAAAATGCTCCAATTCTTTATCGATGTATGAAGCTTGTGATAGAGCTATCATTTTATTCTTTCGATCCCTAAGGATTCCAACTTTAAGAATATAACTAGATTCACCCAAGTCCTTTATGTTAAACTGTTGAGCTAACACAGTGTAACAGATGATAATTCTCCTACATTATTTTCGATAAGTAGAATATCATTAATATACAAAATGAGGAAGACCATCTTTTTGTCCTTTATAGGCTTATAAACACAAGGTTTATCAGTGTTTTTCTCAAACCCAAAATTCTTGATCATTTGATCAAATCCTTTATTCCATGAGCTGGACACTTGCTTAAGTCTATAAATGGTTCTTAGCAATTTGCAAACTTTCTCCTCCTTTCCTTTGACAACCTAGCCAGTGTGTTGAACCATATAAATGGTCTCATCAAGATAGCTATTCAATAATGTTTTTTTGACATCCATTTGTTAGATCTCATAATCAAGAGTAGTGACAATGGATAAGAGTATGCAAATAAACTTGAGCATGGCCACCAGAGAGAATGTCTCATCATAATCGATGCCTTCTTTCTATGTGTAGTCTTTCCCTACAAGTCTAACTTTATGTGTTTCCACTTTCCTTTCCTCATTTCTCTTCTTCTTGTAGCTAAACTTACACCCTATGGGTTTAATCCTAACCAGTAAGTCTACAAGTTCTCACAGTGTATTGGACTTCATAGAATACATCTTGACATCCATGGCCTATTTCCAAAGCTTGGAATCAATGTCTTGTATAGCCTCCTCGTAAGTGAGTGGATCATCATCCTTATGATTGACTTCCATATTATAAATACTACCATCATAGATGAAAAAGTCTGATTTCTTAAAAACTCTCCCATTATGATGGATTCCCCTATGTTATTGATTGTTTGCAGGTCTTTCTACAAATTTCTCGAGAATTGAACTTGGTGATTGTTCTACAAGTCCTGATTATTCTTTGAATACCACTTTATTTCGAAGCTTAAATTTATCCATGTATCTTTCCTCGATGAAAGTAGCATAAGTAGAAACTTTGATCATATTATCTTTCGGATTGTAAATAATCCACCATTTATTTCTTTCAGATATCCTACAAACATGCAAAATTTTGTTCGTGTATCCAACTTCTTTGTATCCTTATCTGAAACCTATGTTGGACAACCCCCATTGTAACACTTTAGGCGAATACCACATTTACAAAGCATGGGAGAGACCTGAGCTATATAAAAGGGGTAGCAATACTTAAGTGGTAAGAGGCCTTTTAGGGGTGCATGGATGCTCCCAAGAACAAAGCCATGAGGGTCATGTGCACCCAAAGTGGACAATATCTTACCAAGTTAGGTGTTGGCTAATGACATTTATTGGTATTAGAGTCACTCGTCGTACCTCTTGAGCGATGGTATGGGAAACCTCAATGAGGACGATGAGTCCCTAAAGGCATGAATGTAACACCCTAGGCGAATCCCACATCAGCAAAGCATAGAGAGTCCTAGGCTATATAAATGTCATAGCCAACACCCATCCCGATAAGATATTGTCCACTTCGAGAGCACATAACCCTTGCGTCTTTGTTCTTGGGAGCGCCCATACACCCCCAAAAAGGCTCTTACCACTTAAGTGTTGCTACCTTTTTATATAGCTCAGGTCTCTCCCATACTTTGGTGACGTAGGATTTGCCTAGGGTGTTACATTCACCCCTCTCAAGGACTTAGTGTCCTCACTGAGGTTTGCCCCACCATTACTCAAGAGGCACGACAAGTGGCTTTGATACCAGTAAATGTCATAGCTAACACCTAGTCCGGTAAGATATGGTTCGCTTTACGGATTTGTTCTTGAGAGCTCCCATACAGCCTCAAAAAGCTTCTTACCACTTAAGTGTTGCTACCCCTTTATATAACCCAAGTCTCTCCCATGCTTTACCAATATGGGATTCGCCTAGGGTGTTACACCCATATTCTAAAGTGATTTAGAGCAAGTTTATTTTAATGTCATAGTTCATAAGGAGTCTTACAAGCAGACTTGGTTAGCACATCATTCAGATATAGCAAGTTGTTTGTATCGCATATCCCAAAAGGAATTAGGGAGTTGTGAATAGCTTAACATTGAACGAACCATGTCGAGCAAGATTCTATTCCTTCTTTTACCTACACCATTCTGCTGTGGAGTGCCCGACATAGTCAACTAGAATAAAACCTCATTTTCTATGAGGTATCCTAAGAACTCGTTAGGCAAGTATTGTAACAACCCATTTTTAGTGAAATCAGAATAATGGTTTTGAGACCACAAATTTGTTGAGTAAACTATTATTTTATTATTATTTTAATGTCTAAGGTGTGTTATTAGAGTCGTATAAAAATTTCGTTAAGAAATTTTAACGTTTTCATGCTTAATAAAATGAAAAGAACTAAATAAAAAAAGGTGCAAAAGTAGAGTTCTATAAGTTAAAGGTATCAACTAGTTATGAAATTCTCAAGTAAGGGGATTTATATGATAATTAGACCATTATTATTATTAGTGGACAAATATGGACATAATATTAAGTGATTTTAAGGTTTATAACCAAGTTTAATTTTGTAAATTGTAAAATTAACATAAATCAAATAAAGAAAAACAAAATTTATCATCATTTTAGTTCATCCCCACCGAAATTAGGTTAAGAAAACTCCATTGAAGGAGCTTGAATATTTGACTAACAGCATCACTTGTATATAAGTGTTATTTTGTCCATTTTTAATGATTTTTATGTTTTCGGGATCATTGTAGCATCTAGCTAGCCTAGGGACTGATTTTCAATTTTAAAAGTTTAGAGTTTTGCCATGAATGTTCTTGCATGATTTTTAAAGTTTAATAGAAGAGTATGAATCTTTTTTATTTGATAAACAAGTTTTGTAAACTGATTTTGATGAAATTATTTTTTAAGGACTTATTTGTAAAAATGATAAAAGTACATTGAGAAATTGTAAAATGATGGTTTTTATGTGTTTTTAGATGTCCTTAGTGAATTCAACTAGCATGAAATGTGGATAAAATTGCTTAAATTTCATTTTACGAGCTTAAAGACTACATTGTAAAGAAGTTAAACTAATAGGGGCAAAATTATAATTTTGAAAAAATATTAATTTTGGACTGAATTGAATAGTATAAGTAT
Source organism: Gossypium arboreum (assembly GCF_025698485.1). Taxonomy (NCBI): domain Eukaryota; kingdom Viridiplantae; phylum Streptophyta; class Magnoliopsida; order Malvales; family Malvaceae; genus Gossypium; species Gossypium arboreum. The sequence goes on along the minus strand of NC_069075.1, from coordinate 87,531,435 downwards.
TAAATGGATTGAATTTGCCTATTTAGATCAAGATAGACCTCATACGAAACTAGATCGAGGAAAAGTTAAAGCCTCAGATTGATCGACTATGTTTTTGCTTTTTGTTTGTCAAGGTAAGTTCATATGTTTAAATAACGTTTTAATCTTATTTTGATCCATATGTCATTGTGTTATTTATTATGTAAATAAATGGTGGAAATCCAACGATGTTACGATGATTATCGAGCCCCGTTTGAACCTTAGGAATATATAGAATACAAATGACATGTCATTAGGGTTACCATGTTTTGGGTGCTGGTCCTAAATGTCTTACCGATGGCTGAGGTTCAGCATTTGTTGCGGATACTCAACAGCATGTGTAAGCAGAATCACATAGTTTACATTCCAACCGTCAGCTTGTGTGAGCAGACCCATTTCATAGCTCGAATGAGAACCGATGTAAAGGAAAAGAAAACGTTACAACTATATGTTTAGCACACTTTGTGTGAGTTTTCCCGTGTATCCGATGTTATTCTAAATGGTTCAACGGGCATGAAAATGAAAGGAATGGTAATATTTAAATGACTTAAGTCATGAATCTATAAAAAGGAAAGTAAAGGAAATGTTTAATGAAAACATGTTTGTGTACATGAAATCGATGATTTCAAGTGATGTTGTTCATGTATAATTACCTATCTTATGTTGATTCAAGTGAATTATGAGTTGATGCACTAACAAGTGTTGTTGATGATGCTTAGGTTTGATGTTGGATTGTATCATGTTTAATTTTAAGGTTATGCATTGAAATGGTAAGTTATGTTCATGTTTTACGAACTTATTAAGCATTTTATGCTTATGTAGTTTTCTTTCCATGTTTTATAGATAATCTAAACCTCGATCGGTCTGGAAGCTTGTTGGAGATCTATCACACTATCTAGTGATTATATCGGTAGTTTTTGGATGTTTTCACCAGGATTATAATGGCATGTATAAGTGGACTTGTGTTTGATGTTATTTGATAAGTTTGGCATGTATATGTTATTTTGGTTGGTACAGGTACTTTTGATGCCTTGATGGTAGGTGTCAATATGGCTAAGTTTTCATGCATGAAATAATGGCCAATATGGTATGTGTTGGAATAGTTTTGATGTGGTCAAAATGGGGTAAGCTTTAGAATGGTATTAATAAGGTTGAATGCATTTGAGGTGCCTTGTTGGCATATTGGTTGAATGTATTTATGGTCTATCGAAATAGTCATTTTATGCATGTTTTGGTAAGGTTTTGAAGCCTTGAAGTTGTACACAAATTATGTTTAGGTACAAGTGTGACAGCCCAAAATTGACCCTAGTCGGGATGTGGTTTCGGGACCACAAAACTGAGGCATAAAAATAATTTAAAATTTATTTTGATGCCTATGATATGTGTTAATTTGTGTGTGACATTTTTGATGTTTCGATTTAGTGTTATAAATGTGAATTTCACTAGAAAGGACCTAGTAGTGAACTTTGAAAGTATGATGGGGAAATGTGTGATGACTAGTTGCTCATGCATGCAAAAATAAGGGATTTGCATGTCAAATTTCCCCCCCCAACATGAAGTGGCCGGCCATGGCAAGAGAGGATGGGCAAAACATGTCATGAAACATGTTTTGTTGGTTCATTAGGGAGAAATAATAAACAAAGGTGTATGGGTAAGAAAAGAATGAAAAAAAAATGTGTGTGAGTGTGGTATTCCCCCCATTGCCGTGAGTTGTAGAGAAAGAAAGAAAAATTTTGTTCATCCTTTCTTTGAGCCAAAACTAAGGAAGAAGGAGGATTTTTGCTCCATTTTTGGTTTGGAAGAGATCTAGAAGGAGATTTTGGCTATACTTGCATCAAGATTAAGGTATGTATGAGGTTGTGTCATGAGATTCATGCATGTTTTAGTTGCTAACTTGATGTTCATGTTAGCCATGGTTCAAATCCTTGTTATGCCATGGAAATGGTATTTGGCCAAGGTTGTTATTGTGTTGAAGCCATTGCATGCTAAATGTGAAGCTTGCTAATGATGCATGCAATGATGGATTGACTACTCTTGAAATTTCTTTGTAGCAATCTTGAGTAAGACATTGAATTCTTTGTTTAACCATGACTGCAGTTGAAAGAGTATGGTTGTGATGTATTCAGCCATGGTGCATTCATGAGCATGATTTATGCTTGTTACTTGATTGGTAAAAATTTGTGTTTGGATGGGTATGAACCCCTTGAGATTCGGCCTTGCACCTATATGTGTATACATGTTTGCACATGATGTATTGGCATGACATATATACTATTTCAAGGTATATATTTGCTTGTGATGATGTTTGGTTATGAAGTACATGAGAGATGTGTATTGAGCTACAATATGTAATCGTTAGTTAGTAAAATGCATGCTGTTTTGTGTGGTATTAAGTGCATAATTGGCCTCAACATGGACATGCATATTCGCCACATGAGGGGAAATTGGTGTGCATGCATTCGGTTAGAGGCAAGCATATTGATGCCTATTCTTGGCTTAGAAAATTCGCTAAGAGGAATATTAACTAATGTGTTGAGTTCGATTCGTGATTTCGTACATATGTGACTTTGATGCCTAATGAGCATATATATTGGCTAGGTATCTTGAATTCTCTTCGATGCTCAAATGATAAAACCAATTTATTTGTTAAATTAAGCTCAAGAGCAAAGGGAGCTAAATCCGATAAGGGAAGGAAAAGTCGTCGAATAGCCGTCGAAATCGTTCGACCACGTCCGAGGTAAGTTTTCGAGTATCGAAACTTAGATTTTGATTCGATTGAATGAAGTAATGAGCAATCGAATTTGTGCCTTTGTATGTGGCCATTGAGCCGAAATGATATTTTTGCTAAGGGAATTGTGCATAAAAGTTGTGTTATGAAATTGAAACAAAGATGTGTATGAATGTTCGAGTGATATCCGGGCTAAGCCCGAAGGCAATTGTGCAAATTGTGATATCCGGGTTAAGTCCCGAAGGCCTTTGTGCGGGTTACCATAACCGGGCTATGTCCCGAAGGCGTTTGAACGAGTAGCTATATCCGGATAAACTCCGAAGGTATGTGATTCGAGAACTTTGAACTTGCTGGAAAATTTTCAGTTAATGCACTTGTGAAATTCCCAACAACAAGGTATGTTTTGTGTGTGCTTCGCACACTATGAGTAAGTGCGTATGAATATTCGCTCTAATGATAAATGAGCTATCGGCATTAACTAGGCCGTTATTTGTGTATGAATATAAGAGTTGGGATTGTGAAGTAAGCATGTCTTTGAGAAATTGTGCATATGAATTATTGTTTAGCTACTTGAATGCTATGCTTTGGTTGTGTGTATATTATGGCTCGAAACTTACTAAGCATAAATTGCTTACTCCGTTTCTTTGTTTCTCTGTTTATAGATTTTGCTCGTTAGCGATCGGATTCGGGATCATAGAAGTTGAAGTCAACCACACTATCAAAGCCCTTTTGGTACTCCTTTAGTTGAGTTTTGGATATGGCATGTATAGGACTACTCTCGGTTGTTTTAAGTACATGTGATGTATATGTGTGCGGCCATGCGAAAATGGTTCGTAAAAGTGGAGTATGGAATTTGACCATATGTGGTTTGCAATTATATTTGGTTTCATGATGTGATTATGGTTTGGAATGAGAGAGTTGGTCACATGATCAGCCATTGGAATGGCTAAATATGATCATATGTTGGACCTAAGTATGACTAGACTATAGTTGGTCCATGGGAACTACAATATAGGTAAAGCCTACCTTAAAAACAGATGCTACCAGCTGCAGTGACGTGGATGTGGAAAATCACCAAAATTTGTAGGAATGGTGTTAATTAGTGAATAAATTATGTGATCGAACCTTGACGAGTCTATTTTCATATGAAAGTAACGAAACGATCATATGAACAGTATACCGAGAGATATTAAAGTTCTCGTGAGACAGGGCCAGAACGGTTTCTGGGTCCCCTGTCGTGACTTTGAAAATTTACCATAAATTATCCAGAATGAATTAGAAGTCATGCCTTATATGTGCAGATTCCTTTTTGAGTCTAGTTTCATTAGAAACAAACGGCATCAGTATTGAAACCCTGTACAGAGAGATATTCAAGTTGTAACGCGCGAAGGTCAGTGTAGTCGACCCCTGTAACATGGGTGACTTTAACTAATAAACTGTACCAATTGGCCCGACCAAAAATTCTAGAAATAAATCCATGGATGGATATATGAGTCTAAATTCAGGGAAAATTTACGGAATCAGTTTCCGAGTTGTGAAACTCGAGATACGCTTTTTAAGGCGACAGCGACGCAGTTTTCCAGCTTGCCTGGAAATGTCAAATTGGTCGGTGCCATAAGTGGTTTTGGCTTGTTAACCCCTCGTGTCCGACACCGGCAACGGTCTCGGGTTCGGGGTGTTACAACAAACTTGAAATGGGTGATGGAAATGGCTTGATTTGGCCAATTTCATGTCCACACGAGCTAAGACATGGTCGTGTGTCCCCTATAGGTTTCAAGAGTTGCAAGTTAGGCAATTACATGGCCTAGCACACGGGTGTGTAAGGCCATTTCGAGTGTTACACAGCCTGGCACACGGGCGTGTGGCTTGGCCCTGTGATCCAACTCAAAGAGTTATACGGACACGGGCACGAGCTGAAACACGACCTTGTGTCCCTATTTCTAATGTTACATGGCCTGGTCACACGGCCATCTGACCCCTGCAATTCAAAAATTCTAACTTCTTCTTGAACTTTCTGAATGTTTCCGATTTTGTCTTGAATCATTTATAAAGTGTTTCTAATGCTTCGAAGGCTCGAATAAGGGATGATATGCATGTATATGAATGAATTATATCATGTTTATGTTGAGATTTAAAATTTATGTTTTAAAGTTACGTTTTTACGGTAACGTTTCGTAATCATTTTTCAGTGACAGATATAGGTTGGGGGTGTTACAAGTATTCCCTACATCAGTTAGATCAAAGATTCTTTAAGGATAAACCTAATTACTTTTCCATTTCCGTACCAAAATCTAGAAATTTATCAAAAGTTTCACTTTTGTGGTGCATTAGATACACATATCCATATCGAGAATAGTCGTCAATGAAAGTCACATAATAACCATTAATTCCTCGGGCATTAATGCTCATAGGACCACATACATCAATGTGCACAAGTTTTAAAGGTTAGTTGGAGTGACAGCCCTAATTTGGCCCTAGTCGGAAAGTGGTTTCGGGATCACAAAACTGAGTCACAAAAATAATTAAATGTTATATTCTGTGTTTATTATATGTGAAAGTGCATGTGTGAAAATTTCATGCTTTGATTTTGTCATTTGAGAGTAAAATTATGAAATAGGACCTATGTGAAAATTTCTGAAAATGCTATAGGCCAAATTGTAGTGGCCAAATAATTTGTAGTGTAAAATAGGAGGATTTGCATGTCAAACCTCCCATTTTACATGTAGTGGCCGACCATCATGTTGGTGGTAGACAACATGTGCAAATTTTTTTATTGAAATTATGGCATGAGTATGGCACAAATATTATATGCCATTTTGTGTCATAAATTGTTGGGTAATTAGATTAATAAGAGTAACAAAAGGAAGTGAAGGAAAAGTTTTGTCCATCCTTGTTCATGGTAGCCGAAAATGGAAGAGAAAGGAGAGGAAAAGAGCTCTTGAATGTTCGGTCACTTGGGGAAGAAAATTCAAGGTAAGTTCATGGTGCTTTTCTTCTATTTTGATGTTCATGGGTTTTTCTTATTTCTACCTTAACCCATGAAGCATATTTTTGATATTTGGTTGTGTTGTGAGCATTCGGTCATGAATGGAAATGAGAGAAATGGTTGTTGTTTCATGTTCTTTTGATGAAAAATGGAGAATAGATGAAGTTGAGCCAAGCAAATGAGCATGCATGTGCCTTAGATGCTAAGAGGAAAAAATCGGCTAACATGTTGTGTGTATTATGGCCGAATGTGAACTTGGATAATATTGAGTAATGTTGTGCTTTAAAATAATGAAAGGAAGATTATGCTTAAGTGAAGTTATAGGTATGTGATGATTGATTTGTGATATGCATGTTTAAATAACATGCATGCAAGGTATGTGTGAAAGAGTGAATTGGTAATAAATTTGCTTGGGACAACAGCAGTAACGTGATTTTGGAAAATCACCATAAATTGTGAGAAATGAGTTAGAAGCTGAATAAATTATGTAATTAAAGCTTAATGAGTCTAGTTTCTTATAAAAGAAACTGTGTAAGCAAAATAATTGCCGATGATGAGATATTTGAAGTGATGCGGGACAGGGTTAGAATGACTTCTAGATCCTCTGTTCTGTTTTTATAAAATAATTATAAATTGTACAAAAATGGTTATAAGATGAAGTTTATATTCTTAGACTCCTTGATGAGTCTAGTTTCAAATGAAATAAACGAGAACATATTTTGAATTTTGTACAATGAGAAATTTGATTCAGTAGTGAAGAGTGGTCGATTAGTCAAGCAAGTGAAATAAGGAAACTTTAAGAAACATCTGGTATTGATTGGCCAAACCAAAAATCCTGAAAATTTTATGGGTAAAATATATATGGGTCTATTTCAGGGAAAATTAACGGAACTTGATTTGGAGTTTCGTAGCTCCAGTTATAAATGATTTAGTGACTGTTGCTCTGGAAGATAGCTTGTAGTGAAATTATGATTATGTGGTAAACATTGACAAAAATTTGTTAATGAGTTGCTTATTGATTTCTTATAAGCTTACTATGATTAGTAGGTGTGAAAGTTGAATATATATATTATATTTTAAAAGTGATGCTTGAATAGTCGAATAATGACTAGTTTAAAATCTTTAAATTTTAAGCTCAAGAGCATAGAGGGGCAAATTCGGATAAGAGAAAAGAGAAAGCAATTGAATAGCCGTTGTAATCATTCGGCAACATTCAAGGTAAGTTCTTAAGTGTTTAAGCTTGATTCCTTTTTATATGCCCAAGAGTTAAATTAATATGGTAAAGGGAATGTAAATTTTATTTAATTAATGTGCCGAATATGTAATGATTTAAGGCTATAAGCCGATTATGGCTATTATGCTTAAGTTGAATTGGATTTGGAAATTTGATGCACTAAATGAGTGTTACAATGAATAAACTATGCCGTATATGTGCTGGTGGAGATATCACGATTTGTGATTATTAAATACCTAAAGGAAACCATGATGTGTATAAAATTATTATTATTAGTCCTTTGTGATAGCCGAATATGGCTTGGCACTAAAGTGATTAAATGTGAACTTCGATGGGGTAAACCATTAAAAGTGTGGTGCTATAAGACTATGGGCTAATACGATATGTGGATTCGTTCCGTAAAGTAAATTATTCAGGTATGTGATATGTACTTAGGCACGTTAAATCGATTGGAATTGAATCATGAATGTGAATTGAGAAGCATAGGTAAAAATGCCTATGACATATATGTGAGTAAGGGTAAAACCATCGTAAATTATCGATAAGGATGGGCTATGTGCGGAACCATCTTATAATTGCTAATTTGAAAGGTTGTGTGCGAATCAGTGAGCAATATGTATATATTAGATGAATCGTGACCTTTTGGTTCTACTTGAACTAAGTTGCGCAATAGATAATTTATGCATATGACTTACAGTCGAATGGTCACTATAGGTTAAGTTTGAATGGTGAAATGGAAATGTGATATGTTGAATGAGATGTGTTAATATATAATTAAATATGCATGATATTTGATGTGTATCCGGGCTTAAAGACCCATGAGCTTCGTCTTTGGTAAAATATCCGGTTAAATCCCGAGCTTCGTCTTTGGTATTATATCCCGGATAAATCCCGCAAGCCTAGTGTTGGTATTATGTTCGAGCCTTCGTGCCTAGCAGGCTTCGTGCCGGTGATGTGTATTAAGACGCCGTGCCTAGCGAGGCTTCGTCTTGGTGATGTGTATTCGCCTTCGTGCCTAGCAGCGTAATCTGGGTGAAATGATATGTTATGTGAATTTGGTGTTCCTTGTAAGATAAGGGTTTAGCGAATGTTAAAGATGAAATGATAGTGTATTGTATCATGCTTATATGGCCTAATGGCAAGTATAACATGTTGGTAAATATGTAATGTGCTTTTATAATCGAATGATAAGTTTGAAATGAATGTGAGTGAAATGTTATGCATAAGCTATCAAATGTTAAGTGTGAAAATGAGATGAAAGAAAAGTGTTTGAGATGTATAATTATATATACGTTTGAATGATGTTAGTACTCAATTGATATGAATATGTTATATGGAACTTGTTGATTTGATTATTCGGGCCTTTGAGCTTAGCAGGCTATAATGTCGGTAAGATACTATTCGCGCTTTTGAGCCTAGCAGGCTATAAAGCCGGTGAAATGATATCGACCTCGAGCCTAGCAGTGCGAAATGCCAGTGATTTGAGAAAAGCCTATGACTAAGGTACCTCGTGCTAGATTGTCAAATGAATACATTTAATACGTAAAGTGGGCCAAGTACGCAGTATGTACTCATATGTGAGTTTGATTTGAAGTGAATCATAAGGGAGTAATGTGATACGACGTGAATAAATGTTAAAACTATACCTATGATCATGATACACACGGTCGAGGTGTGAAAGTATGTGAGGTATTTGATAAAAATAAGTTATATGAATTCGGGTTAAGTGTGATAAGAATCTGAGCGTGCATTATGTGCTTGTGTATATTCACCGGATAGCAATATCCTAGAATTTAGCCTCTTAAGAAATTAAATAATCAAGTATAATTGCGTTTATTTGTTTGCATTGCTTAAGACTTACTAAGCTTATGGAAGCTTACTCGTTGTTACATTTCTCTATTTTATAGATTGTTGACTTGATTACACTTTCGGGTTGGAGTTCACGGAGATATTATCACCTTTGTCGAGCTCACGTTATCGGTGTAAGTAAATCCTAGTATTTCGAGTCTATGGAATGTATAGGGTTTTAATGTTGAGTATATGATACTATAAGTTAGCCAAAGGTGGTGGCTTGTATTGATAAAGTGTTTTGGCCATGTGAATTGGCCTATGTTGGCTAGTGATGTTTTGGGCCTCGTAAGCCCATTTATGGGACATATTGCATGTGAAAAGAAAATATTTAAATTGATTGAAACTGAGTTTAAGTCGGGTAACACCTCGAACCATGTTCCGGCGAGGAATATGGGAGAGCGGTGTTACAGTTGGCCCTTGTACCTTTTTCATTAGAAGTCATTTTAGTCATTTTACCTTCCAAGCAAGATTCATATTGTGGAAGACTAACTTCCTTAAGAATTGTGACAGCCCTAAATTGACCCTAGTCGAAAAGTGGTTTTGGGACCACTAAACCGAGTCATAAAAAAATAATTAACCGTCATAGTTGATGCTTATTATATGCATATATGCATGTGTGAAAATTTCATGTTTGAATTTTGTTAATTGTAAGTGAATTTTATTAAATAGGACTTATGTGAGAAAATTTAGAAATGTGCTAGGCAAATGTAAAGTGGCCTATTAATGCAAGTTATGAAAATGATGGGTTTGCATGTCAAATTACCCAAAATTTGAGCTAGTGGCCAGCCATGCTATGGGGTGAAACATGTTGTGAACATGTTGTGTTAGTGTGTTATGTTAGAAAGAATAAAATAAAGGGGCTAGTAATTAAGTAATGAAAAGGGAGGGGTGATGAAACTAAAGTTGTCTCCCCCTTACCCCCCCATTGCCGTGACTTGAAGAAAAAAAAAAGAGAAAAAGCTCTCATGTTGTTCAAGTTGGCCGAATAGAAGAAAGAAAGGAAGGGAAAGAGCTTGGAGAAAATCGGCTATGGTGGTTCACTAGATTAAGGTATGTTTAATGTTGCTTTGAAAGTTCATACATCCCTTGGATGATTAGTCTAAATTCTACCTATCTCATGGAGGGATTTGGGGTTATCAGAGAGTTAGTATTCGACTAAGAGGCTTTAAAAGTTTTAGTTGAAGCCTTGATACTATTAGCATGTTGGCTATATGGGTGTGTTATGATGCTTGAGGTGTTAGATAAATTTTAACCCATCACCAAGTTCTTTAAGCAACCCAAGTTAAAAGTTTCGGTATTGAGGTATCTTGAGCATTCGGCCATGGTAGGAGGTAGAAGAGAAATATGGTTGTTGTTAGATGAAGTAGAGTCTAACAAATGAGCACATATGTGCATTAGTTGCTAGATGGAGAAGAATCGGCTAGCAAGTTGTGTGCTAAGGCCGAATATAAGTTTGAACATTATTGAGTAATGTATGTGTTTTGGAATTGATGGAATGGAGAGTATGCTTAAATTGTGTTATGAACAATTATGTGTTAAATCAAGGTTTGCTAAGCTAGCTATTAAGGTGAAGTGCAAATGTTAGTATTTGATTTCTAGTGTATATATGTGTATTAGCTGAGTTTTGAACTTGAAATAAAATGGTATTTAGTCAATACAAGTGACGATATTTGTAGAATGTATTAAGTATACAATCGGCCTCAACATAGACATGCATATTCGGCCACATGAATGAGTACATAGGTTGATGTGTATGTTCGGCCATAGGTAAGCATATTGATGGCTTTATCTTGACTTAGAAAATTCGGCTAAGGAGAATATTGGCTAATATGTTGAATTTGATTCGTGATTTCATACATATATGACTCTAATGCCTAATATATAAGGGCTAAGTACCTTAAATTCCTCTTTGATGTTCAAAATGATTAAATCAATTTATTTGTTAATATTAAGCTCGAGAGCAAAGGGGAACTAAATCCGGTAAAGGGAAGGAAAAAGTGATCGAATAGCCATTGAAATCGTTCGAAAACATCCGAGGTAAGTTTTCGAGTAGTGAAACTTAGTTTACGATTTGATTAAGTCATGATGTATAATTATAACCATATACGGTGATATAATGATTCTACTTGAATCATATGTGAGTTAATTAGTCTATACGTATGATGGGTAGCCGTATGTGCATAGAAATCATGTCATGAAGCAAGCCGAATCATGCTGTTCGTATGTGGCTATTGAGCCGAAAATGTAATGCTTAATAATTGAATTGTGTTTGAATTCTAGTTATGAAAATGAAATATTGATGTGTCATGATTTATTGATATGTGCATGGATATTCGGATTGATACAGGCTAAGTCCGAAGGCATTTGTGCTAGTGACTAATTCGGGCTAAGCGAAGGCATTTAATGCGAAGTTACTATATCCGGGCTAAGTCCCGAAGGCATTTGTGCGAGTTACTATATCCGGGCTAAGTCCCGAAGGCATTTGTGCGAGTTACTATAACCGGGCTAAGTCCCGAAGGCATTTGTGCGAGTTACTATAACCGGGCTAAGTCCCGAAGGCATTTGAGCTAGTAGCTATATCCGACTAAACTCCGAAGGTACTTGGTTTGGGAATGAGCGATCTTGCTGTAATAATTTAAATTGATACGCTCGTAAATCCCAACGATGAGGTACGTTTCGTATATGCATTGGAGTAGTAAATTCCCTTGAAATATTAATCGCTCAGTCAATTAATGAGCTTCCGACCTTTAGCTAAGTTGATCTTTTGTGTATGAATATAAGGGTTGGTAATGTGAAGTAAGTATGATATTGAGAATTTGTGCATAAGAAATTATCCGTTTAGCCATATGAATGCTATACTTTAGTTGTGTCTAATTTCATGGCTCAAAACTTACTAAGCATTAAATGCTTACTCCGTTTCTTTGATTCTCTGTTATAGATTTTGGTTCGTCAGCTATCGGACTCGGGATTGTTGAAGTCGAAGTCGTCCACACTATCAAAGCCCTTTTGGTACACTTTTGGTTGAACTCTGAAAATGGCATGTATAGGACTACCCTTTTGTTGTTGGTCATGTGCCCTTTGGTTTTGTATAAATTTGGATAGCCATGCGAAAATGGCTTATATACACTTTGAGCATAGCATTATAATCGTTGTATGTTGTTCATTGAGAGGCATGAAAATGTTTAGTAACGATTAGCCATTGGAATGGTTAATCATGATCATTTTGGTGTTTTGTATGACAAATTCTAGTTGATTCATGGAAAACCATGAAATAGGTAAAGTTTACCTTAAAAACAGATGCTGACAGCAGCAGTGGTGTGGATTTGAAAAATCACTAAAAATAGTAAGAATGGAATTAAATAGTGAATAAATTATGTAATTGAACCTTGATGAATCTACTTTCGTATGGAAGTAATGAAACGATCATATGAACAGTATTTTATGAGATTTTAAAGTTTTCTTGAAACAGGGCCAGAGCGGTTTCTGGATTCCCTGTTCGGACTTAGGAAATTCACTATAAATTAACCAGAGATAATTAGAAGTCATGCCATATATGTATAGACTCCTTTTTGAGTCTAGTTTCATTAGAAACAAACGACATAAGTATTGAAGCCTTGTACAGGGATATTTATAAGTCGTAATGCATGAAGGTCAGAGCAGTCGAACCCTGTAACAGGGGAGACTTTAACTAATAAACTGTACTAATTGGCCCAACAAAAAATTCTAGAAAAAAATTTGTAGATGGAAATATGAGTCTAGTTTCAGGAAAAATTTACGGAACTGGTTTTCAAGTTTTGGAACTCGAGATATGATTTTTAAGGTGACAGTGACGCAGTTAGCCAGCTTGTCTGGAAATTTTAAATGAACTGTGTTTTACAATGAAATAAGTCCGTAAATACCTCGTGTTCGACTCTGGAAACAGTCTCGGGTACGGGGTGTTACAATTTTATTGGTATCAGAGCTACGGTTTAGTCGATTCTAGGACTACCGTAATACGTTTGGGTCTAGCTATACATGCCATTTTGTGATTATTTGATAGTGTGGTGATTTCTAACATTTGCAAATGTGTTTATTTATAGTAACGGATCCCGATCCCGACCGAGCGGTAGCTGATGATCTTGAGAGTGTAGCGCCTGCTCCCTCACAAGGGACAGCGCCGGTGGACTCTCAACCTATTGCTAGCAATCCGAATGATGAGGCTAGGCAAGCTTTTTATAGCGTGATGAATGATTGGTTTAGCCAATACATTCGAACTAATCTACTGTTCCACAACCTCCATTCCGACTAATACCACCCCGCACCTACAATACCTCCGTAAGCCCGACCAAATAAGGTCAAATAAGCCCCAGTTGATGAATCCGAAAACACGGGCTCTTGAATTCAAAGCTACGGACGGCGATGATGCCGAGCAAGCTGAATTTTGGTTGGACAACACTATTCGAATTTTCGATGAGCTATCTTGCACACCGATGAGTGCCTAAAGTGTACTATCTCCTTGCTACGTGATTACGCCTACTATTGGTGGAATACGTTGATTTCTGTTGTGCCGAGAGCAAGTAACTTGGGAGTTTTTCCAAACCGAGTTTGAAAGAAGTATATCGGTCGAGATTCATTGACCAAAAGCGGAAGGAATTTCTTGAACTTAAACAAGGTTCCATGTCGGTTCTGACTATGAGCGAAAGTTTGTAAGGCTTAGCCGATGCGCTCGAGAATGCATTTCTTGAAGCCGTAATGTGTAAGCGTTTTGAGGATGGATGAATGATGATATAAAGTCGTATGTTGGCATTTTAGAAATCGAGAATTTGTGGTACTTGTCGAGCGAGCTTCCAAAGCCGAGGAGCTCGATATGGAGAAAAGAAAAGTTGAGGTGGGAGCAAAGGAGTTTAAGTAAGAGGTCTTGGGAAGCCCTTCCATGATCATCGAAGAAATTTAGAGATGACTTAGGCGGTCTAGATACACTTGGTCTTTCTAGGCGAGATCGCGATCGACCCCCGTGAGTGCACGAGTCACTTGAGTTGCCGGTGTTGGAAATGATCGTCGAGACGAGCGAGTGTCAATATTGTGGTAAATGGCATTTGGGGAGTTGTAGATTCCATGACGACTCTCGTTATAAATCGGATCAGTGACCATTTTATCAAGGATTGCGAGAGTATGCGAACAAAATGTGAATCAGAGTGGGAAACCAGATGCTACTACTGCTCGGGGTAGACCGCCTAGAAACAAAGGAAATGCTAGTGGCGGTCAGAGAGGATCTAGAGATGCTACAACCAGATCTGAGGCTCGTGCGCCTGCTAGGGCTTATGCTATACGTGCACGCGAGGATGCTTCTTCGCCTGATGTTATTACCGGTACTTTCACTCTCTTTGATACTAATGTGATTGCTTTGATTGAACCTGGTTCTACTCATTCTTATATATGTAAAACCTTAGCAACCAGTAAGACTTTACCTGTTGAGTCTACTGAGTTCGTAATTCTGGTGTCAAATCCCTTGGGTCGTTATGTGCTTGTCGATAAAGTGTGTAAGAAATGTCCCTTAGAAATCCGAGTTCTTGCTTTAAGCCAATTTGATGCTTTTGCCGTTTGATGAATTTGATGTTATCCTCGGTATGGATTGGCTAACCATTCACGATGCAGTTGTAAATTGCAAAAGAAAAACTATCGATTTAAGGTGTGCAAATAATGAGATGATTCGAGTTGAGTCTACCGACTTGAATGGGTCGCCTTGTTGTAATGTCATCGATGTTGGCTCGAAATATGTAAGAAAGGGTGCGAAGCATACCTTGCGTATGTATGATGACAAAGAGTTAGAAAAGAAGCTGAATCTGTGCGATGGTTTGTGAATACCGGATGTTTTTCAGAAGAATTCTGGGTTTACCACTGTTCGGAGGTAGAGTTTGGCATCGAGCTTGTACAGGACTACACCAATTTCGATAGCTCCGTATCGTATGGCACCAACGAATTAAAGGAATCAAAAGCTCGGTTGCAAGAGTTGACGGATAGAGGTTTCGCTCGACCAAGTTTCTCACCTTGGGGTGCACCAGTATTGTTTGTGAAAAGAAGGACGGAACCATGAGGTTGTGCATCGACTATCGTCGGTGAACAAGGTGACAATAAAGAATAAATATCGATACCGCGCATTGATGATTTGTTTGATCAACTAAAGGGAGCCTCGGTGTTTTCAAAGATAGATTTGAGATCGGGTTATTATCGATTCTTGAATTCGAGATTCGGATATACCCAAAGCGCTTTCGAGAATGAGATACGGTCACTCTGAATTCTTAGTGACGCCGTTTGGGCTCACTAATGCCCCCGAGATTTATGGATTTGATGAATCGGATCTTGAGACCGTATTTGGGTCGATTTGTAGTTGTGTTTATCGGCGATATTTTGGTCTATTAGAAATGAAACCAATCATCTTTGAACACACGAGATTAGTGTTGCAAACTTTGAGGATAAGCAATTATATGCTAAGTTCGATGAAGTGTGAGTTACGGTTAGAGAGGTTAGCTTCACGGGTCACGTGGTATCTGCGATCGGGCATTCGAGTCGATCCGAGCAAAATTTCAGCCATACTTAGCTGGAAGCCTCAGAAATATTCTGAAGTTCGAGCTTTTGGGACTTGCGGTTACTACCGACGGTTTGTAAAGGTTTCTCGATGATAGCCACACCAATAACGAAGCTACTTGAGAAAGATGTTAAGTTTGAATGGACGGAAAGGTGTCGAAAAGTTTCGATCAATTGAAAACCCATTTGACGGAAGCTCGATACTAGTGCGATCTGAATCGAGCAAGGAGTTCGTCATTTACGGTGATGCATCCTTACTTGGGTTGGGTTGTGTATTGATGCAAGAAGGTCGAGTTGTAGCTTATGCGTCGAGGCAGCTGAAGCCACATGAGAAAAATTATCCAACCCATGATCTCGAACTAGCCGCCATCGTATTCGCTTTGAAAATATGGCGGCATTACTTATTTGGTGAGAAGTGCCATGTATATTCAGATCACAAAAGTCTCAAATATTTGATGACTCAAAGAGACTTGAATCTGCGACAAAGACGTTGGCTCGAGTTGTTGAAAGATTATGAGCTTGTCATTGACTATCACCGGGAAAGGCTAATGTGGTTGCGGATGCCTTAAGTCGTAAAACACTTTGTTTGCTTTCTGACGATGAATGTACACTTATGCATTCTATCCGACAATGTGTTAGTGGCGTAATTAAAGGCCAAACCATTGTTGATTCATCAAATTCGTGAAGCTCGAAAGTCGATGATGAACTGGTTGCAAAGCGGGCTGAATGTGTTTGAATATGGAATCGAGTTTCAAATTGATGAGGACGATTGTTTGAGGTTCGAAATCGTTTGTGTGTTCCAAGAAGTTCGAACTTATTTTGATGATTCGAGCGAAGCTCATTGTAGCCGAATGTCAATTCACCCGGAGTACGAAAATGTACAACGATCCGAGGCGTCGTTTTGGTGGCATGGCATGAAGCGAGACATTTCCGATTTTGTTTGAAGTGTTTAATATGTCGACAAGTGAAGGCGGAACATCAAGTGCCTACGGGTTTACTTGACCGATCATGATACCCGAATGGAAATGGGATCGAGTCACGATGGATTTTGTGTGCAGGTTGCCATTGTCGACAAGTAAGAAAGATGCGATTTGGGTTGTTGTTGATAGGTGACCAAGTCGGCCCATTTTATTTCGTGCGTCACGGATTATTCCTTTGGATAAACTAGCTGAATTGTATGTTTCTCGGTTGTGAGATTACGGGTACCTATTTCTATTGTGTGGGATAGAGATCCGAGATTCACCTCACGATTTTGGAAGAAATTGCAAGAAGCTTTGGGTACCAAGTTGCATTTTAGCACCGCTTTTCATCCCCAAACCGATGGTCAATCCGAGCGGATAATTCAGATACTCGAGGATATGTTGAGATGCTGCATCCTTGAGTTTAGTTGTTCATGGGAACGGTATCTACCTTTGATTGAGTTTGTTTACAACAATAGTTTTCAGTCAAGCATTAAGATGGCGCCTTACGAGGCTTTGTACGGTCGAAAATGCCGTACATCATTCTTTTGGATCGAGCTCGGTGAAAGAAAGATTTTCGGAGTTGATTTGATTAAAGATGCTGAGCAGAAAGTAAAAATAATTCGTGAAAGTCTAAGGCAGCATCAGATCGTCAGAAGTCGTACGCGGATTTGAAACGGAAGGACATTGAGTATCAGGTGGGAGATAAAGTGTTTCTTAAAGTTTCACCTTGGAAAAAGATACTCAGATTTGGGCGTAAGGGCAAATTGAGTCCGAGGTTCATCGGGCCATATGAAATATCCGAACGAGTCGGTCCAGTCGCGTATAGATTGATTTTGCCCCCTGAACTTGAAAAGATTCACGACGTCTTTCATGTTTCGATGCTTCGACGTTATAGATCTGATCCATCGCACATAATAAATCCATCAGAGGTTGAAATTCAACCCGATATGAGTTATGAAGAAGAACCGATTCGGTATCCTAGCTCGTGAAGTGAAAGAGTTGCGAAACAAAAGGTTCCTTTGGTGAAAGTGTTATGGCTCAAACATGGGATGGAAGAAGCTACTTGGGAACCCGAGAACTCTATGAAAGAACGATACCCAAACCTATTTACCGGTAAGAATTTTCGGGGAGGAAAATTTCTTAAAGTGGGGGAGAGTTGTGACAGCCCTAAATTAACCCTAGTCGAAAAGTGGTTTCGGGACCACTAAACCGAGTCATAAAAAAATAATTAACCGTCATAGTTAATGCTTATTATATGCATATATGCATGTGTGAAAATTTCATGTTTGAATTTTGTTAATTGTAAGTGAATTTTATTAAATAGGACTTATGTGAGAAAATTTAGAAATGTGCTAGGCAAATGTAAAGTGGCCTATTAATGCATGTTATGAAAATGATGGGTTTGCATGTCAAATTACCGAATATTTGAGCTAGTGGCCGGCCATGCTATGGGGTGAAACATGTTGTGTTAGTGTGTTATGTTAGAAAGAATAAAATAAAGGGGTTAGTAATTAAGTAATGAAAAGGGAGGGGTGATGAAACCAAAGTTGTCTCCCCCTTACCCCCCCATTGCCGTGACTTGAAGAAAAAAAAAAGAGAAAAAGCTCTCATGTTGTTCAAGTTGGCCGAATAGAAGAAAGAAAGGAAGGGAAAGAGCTTGGAGAAAATCGGCTATAGTGGTTCACTAGATTAAGGTATGTTTAATGTTGCTTTGAAAGTTCATACATCCCTTGGATGATTAGTCTAAATTCTAACTATCTCATGGAGGATTTGGGGTTATTAGAGTTAGTATTCGACTAAGAGGCTTCAAAAGTTTTAGTTGAAGCCTTGATACTATTAGCATGTTGGCTATATGGGTGTGTTATGATGCTTGAGGTGTTAGATAAATTTTAACTCATCACCAAGTTCTTTAAGCAACCCAAGTTAAAAGTTTGATATTGAGGTATCTTGAGCATTCGGCCATGGTAGGAGGTAGAAGAGAAATATGGTTGTTGTTAGATGAAGTAGAGTCTAACAAATGAGCACATATGTGCATTAGTTGCTAGATGGAGAAGAATCGGCTAGCAAGTTGTGTGCTAAGGCCGAATATAAGTTTGAACATTATTGAGTAAAGTTTGAACATTATTGAGTAATGTATGTGTTTTGGAATTGATGGAATGGAGAGTATGCTTAAATTGTGTTATGAACAATTATGTGTTAAATCAAGGTTTGCTAAGCTAGATATTAAGGTGAAGTGCAAATGTTAGTATTTGATTTCTAGTGTATATATGTGTATTAGCCGAGTTTTGAACTTGAAATAAAATGGTATTTAGTCAATACAAGTGACGATATTTGTAGAATGTATTAAGTATACAATCGGCCTCAACATAGACATGCATATTCGGCCACATGAATGAGTACATAGGTTGATGTGTATGTTCGGCCATAGGTAAGCATATTGATGGCTTTATCTTGACTTAGAAAATTCGGCTAAGGAGAATATTGGCTAATATGTTGAATTTGATTCGTGATTTCATACATATATGACTCTAATGCCTAATATATAAGGGCTAAGTACCTTAAATTCCTCTTTGATGTTCAAAATGATTAAATCAATTTATTTGTTAATATTAAGCTCGAGAGCAAAGGTGAACTAAATCCGATAAAGGGAAGGAAAAAGTGATCGAATAGCCATCGAAATCGTTCGACAACATCCGAGGTAAGTTTTCGAGTAGTGAAACTTAGTTTACGATTTGATTAAGTCATGACGTATAATTATAACCATATCTGAGTGATATAATGATTCTACTTGAATCATATGTGAGTTAATTAGTCTATCGTATGATGGGTAGCCGTATGTGCATAGAAATCATGTCATGAAGCAAGCCGAATCATGCTGTTCGTATGTGGCTATTGAGCCGAAAATGTAATGCTTAATAATTGAATTGTGTTTGAATTCTAGTTATGAAAATGAAATATTGATGTGTCATGATTTATTGATATGTGCATGGATATTCGGATTGATACCCATGCTAAGTCCCGAAGGCATTTGTGCTAGTGACTAATTCCGGGCTAAGCCCGAAGGCATTTGGTGCGAGTTACTATATCCGGGCTAAGTCCCAAAGGCATTTGTGCGAGTTACTATATCCGGGCTAAGTCCGAAGGCATTTGTGCGAGTTACTATATCCGGGCTAAGTCCCGAAGGCATTTGTGCGAGTTACTATAACCGGGCTAAGTCCCGAAGGCATTTGTGCGAGTTACTATAACCGGGCTAAGTCCCGAAGGCATTTGAGCTAGTAGCTATATCCGGCTAAACTCCGAAGGTACTTGGTTTGGGAATGAGCGATCTTGCTGTAATAATTTAAATTGATACGCTCGTAAATCCCAACGATGAGGTACGTTTCGTATATGCATTGGAGTAGTAAATTCCCTTGAAATATTAATCGCTCAGTCAATTAATGAGCTTCCGACCTTTGGCTAAGTTGATCTTTTGTGTATGAATATAAGGGTTGGTAATGTGAAGTAAGTATGATATTGAGAATTTGTGCATAAGAAATTATCCGTTTAGCCATATGAATGCTATACTTTAGTTGTGTCTAATTTCATGGCTCAAAACTTACTAAGCATTAAATGCTTACTCCGTTTCTTTGATTCTCTGTTATAGATTTTGGTTCGTCAGCTATCGGACTCGGGATTGTTGAAGTCGAAGTCGTCCACACTATCAAAGCCCTTTTGGTACACTTTTGGTTGAACTCTGAAAATGGCATGTATAGGACTACCCTTTTGTTGTTGGTCATGTGCCCTTTGGTTTTGTATAAATTTGGATAGCCATGCGAAAATGGCTTATATACACTTTGAGCATAGCATTATAATCGTTGTATGTTGTTCATTGAGAGGCATGGAAATGTTTAGTAACGATTAGCCATTGGAATGGTTAATCATGATCATTTTGGTGTTTTGTATGACAAATTCTAGTTGATTCATGGAAAACCATGAAATAGGTAAAGTTTACCTTAAAAACAGATGCTGACAGCAGCAGTGGTGTGGATTTGAAAAATCACTAAAAATAGTAAGAATGGAATTAAATAGTGAATAAATTATGTAATTGAACCTTGATGAATCTACTTTCGTATGGAAGTAATGAAACGATCATATGAACAGTATTTTATGAGATTTTAAAGTTTTCTTGAAACAGGGCCAGAGCGGTTTCTGGATTCCCTGTTCGGACTTAGGAAATTCACTATAAATTAACCAGAGATAATTAGAAGTCATTCCATATATGTATAGACTCCTTTTTGAGTCTAGTTTCATTAGAAACAAACGGCATAAGTATTGAAGCCCTGTACAGGGATATTTATAAGTCGTAATGCATGAAGGTCAGAGCAGTCGAACCCTGTAACAGGGGAGACTTTAACTAATAAACTGTACTAATTGGCCCAACAAAAAATTCTAGAAAAAAAAGTTGTAGATGGAAATATGAGTCTAGTTTCAGGAAAAATTTACGGAACTGGTTTTCGAGTTTTGGAACTCGAGATATGATTTTTAAGGTGACAGTGACGCAGTTAGCCAGCTTGTCTGGAAATTTTAAATGAACTGTGTTTTACAATGAAATAAGTCCGTAAATACCTCGTGTTTGACTCCGGCAACGGTCTCGGGTATGGGGTTTTACAAGAATACTTAATGGACCATCTTTCACTAGTCTAGTGATTCTTTCTTGGTTAATATGGCCAACTTTTAACTGCCATAGGTACCCTTCATTAGAGTGAGAAATTTTAAGCTTTTTATTCACTATTTCAGTTTGTAGCATCGAGTAGTTATTTGGTTTGATAAAGTAGAGATTATTTTCCATCCATCTATTATAGATTAAAGAACTATATTTGTGAATAGTAATCCTTTTATTAAATGTCACGGTATAACTGTCATAAAATTAACATGCTATAGAAATTAAATTCCTCTTAAAATGAGGAACATAAAATATGTTCTTTAAAATAATCTTCCTAAAATTATCAAAATGTAAAATAACTTCTCCCACTGCTTCAGTCGAAACATAGTTCCCATATTTGGTCCGCAACAAGAGGTTTCTTGTCACACCCCAAAATTGGGCCTAGAAGTTTCAAGGGTAATCTGGGGATTTTGGCTCTAGTGAGCTTAGAAATTTTGCTAGCATGGTATTTGGAAATGTTTTTGTCTACAGCATTTTGGAAATTAAAACAATTTTTGAAAATAATGTTCAAAAGGCTTTCAATTATGAGTTTTTAAAAGGTAATTAAACCAAATTTTAATTTTCACCCTATTTTCCCCCTTCATCTTTATATAACCCACGTTAGTCTCTTCTTTATATTTTTTTTCGTCCATTGCATTCCAAAGCTCCTCTAATTCAATTTTGATTACCAAGTTTGATTCCTTTGATTTCTATCATCACCCAATCAATAAACCTCTATAGTATTTCAAGGAAAACACTCAAAACACCATAGATTTCTCTTTTGTTGAGTTTTTAGGTTTTTTGGGTTTTCGATCAAACGTTCATTTTTTTTTTTCAAATATGGTAATGATTCGATTCCTTATTAGTTTTTGATGTTATTTGATCTTTTAAATTATATAAAAGCTGAAAATTGGGTTGTTAATGGTGAATTTTGAGATTTTGGGTAAAAACGTAGTTTTAAAGTATTTTTCAATTTTTTTTGACATGATTAGAAGGCTTCAAAACTTAGTTTAAAGTTTCGTTTAAAGTTTCCAACGTTAGTTTAAAGTTTCATTGAAAGTTTCCAATGTTTTAATGAATTTTTATGAAAATTGCCATAAATATGTTGAAAATTTTGATACTATGAATTGGGCAGTTTTGAGTAGTTTACAGGTTGGGAATTAGTCGTAGGTGAATAATTAGATGAACGGAATAAGTTTTAGGAAAAAAATTAAGTATAGATCAAGTTGATTGAAATACAAGTTTGCTATGTTGAAGGTTTCGATTACATGAGAATTTAGCTTAGGCTTGTGTTTTGATGTTTGAAGTAAGTCTTTGGCTAATTGTTGATTGTGTTGTTGTGTGATTTACTTTGTTAAAGCTTTAGAACCAGTAGGACCTTCAACGAGTAAAGATAAAGGTAAGAAAAAGCTAGTTTAAGCTTTTGGTTATTAGGCAAAAGCGCGATTGGTGAATATTTGGAATCGCTACTTGTAGACACGATTCATAGTGTTAATTAGGAGTTGAGGAATAGCCTAAACCCCTATCTTACGTTCTGAGTGTAACCTTTATATTTCCTTTGCTTTAGTTTAGTAATTATGTGATTATGTGAATAATTGTGGATTGATTATTGTGATGCAATATTGTGTATGAAACATGTGTGATGACAATTGTGAATTGTGTTGTGCTATGGGCATGATATACATATCAAATGACAGTGATAATGATATGCTAATAATGCAAATATGTAGCGAAAGCAAGTGGAATTTCGGTAAGTATATATGGGTTGAATTGTGGAATGTGATATTATTATGATAGGTAATATGTGAGAATACTTGTATGTGAAATATGATGTGCTAATTTTAATGCACACATATGTGGTCGGATATGTGATGGCTCAATGAGCATTATTGTGGCACTTAAAGTGCAATTAAATGTGAATTCCATAAGCATGCATTGTGTACAAGTTTGTGATGTAAATTGATGAATATGAACAGAGATGATGTGCATTAAATCAATGATTAAAATTGTGTAATTGTGGATATTTTGACCTTGTGATCTCTTGAAATCGTTGGATATAGTTAGCATGCCATAGGATTGTGAGTACTCAACCTTGTGTTTTGTGATTTGGGCATTGAGGCCCCGGGACAGTTTGGAGAGATAAGGTAATGTTAGCTAAGCTCCATTCATCAGGATATATTGGTGCGTTGAAAAGTGTTAGCTATGTGCTACACTTTTGGGATATGTTCAACTCTACAAGTCATTTGGTGTGCTGGAGATCTGCGTATCTGATGTGTGGTGATAGAGCCTACTTTTATGTTTTATAGCCTCAAGTGCCAAATTATTGTTTAAATGTGATATTATATATTGTGATAATATGATGTGAGACGGATGCATAAACATGTGAATAATATGCTAAATGAGTTGTTTTAAGTTTCATGAAAATGTTAGTATGTTATCATGGTAAATTGTGTATGTTATTGTAGTTTGGGTTGTTATCATATAATTTTTGAATGCATGTGAATATATAAGCTAGACTTGTGAGTTATTAAAACATGTATACAATGTTCAGTTTTGATGAATTATTGTAAAATGAACTATTTGTATACAAGTTGAAGGTAGTTGTACATGAGAGTATATGTTAGTTTTATAATTTAATGAAGCGTGAATATGTTATCGTGACTTGGTTAGAATACAATTGTTAACATGTTGTAGTATGCTCTTGTTTAACCTTTGATATTATGTATACTTTGTGGTTATTCCGACATTCACTAAGCTTATTTAAGCTCACCCACTCTCTCTAACCATTGCAGATATTTAGCGTTTGCGGTGTAAGTGGTTTGGGGATACCAAGGAAGTGATCCAAGTTAGGCTTTAATATTTGCGTAGGTGGTATTCATATTATTTTTTAAACTGTGGGGATAAGACAATGTGGTTAGGCTTTTATCGATTGTTATTGTGATCCTCATAATATTTTATAGGTTTAGTTTCCTAGCACTTTTGATGGATCTTATAATCATTTCATTGGTACTGTTTTGGTTTTGAATATTTACTATGTTGAGGTGCCATGAACTGTATGTATGGTCAATGGATATTGAATAATGTGATAGAATTGTTGTATGAACTTTGCCATAATATTTGGATTACTTTCATAGTTTATTTGTTCTTAGGATTTATGGATATTGTTCTTGTTATATCGTTTGCTGACTCAGACATGTTTTCGATGATTGAACCATTATTGTGGTCATTTTGGTGATTACTTGATTGGGTAAAAGTTGCATGATGAGTAATTATTATTTTGAATGGATTATATGCCTTAAACTGTAGAATTTTTATGGTCTAGAGTAGAGGTATTGATTTCATATTTTAAAAATGATACTTCCATGATTTTTCGAATGTGCGGGAAGTGAGTAATGAAATTTGGTATCGATACCATATCATGAGTATCGATTCTCGGGGTAATAAAATCGATACTTTTCAAAATGTATTGATATTTTCTAAGTTTAATTTTTAAGCAAGAAACAAAATGTTGTTTTGGTATCAATTTTGCAAGCAGTATCAATACCATTTGAAAGAAATATCGATACCTTTGATTCAGTATCGATACCTACGTGAATAATTTTGAATTTTTGTTTGGTGGTCTAAAAGCATGTTTAATTCTCGTTTTAAGTTTGTTTGATGAATGTTGAGCATGTTTTAATGATGACTAGTATATGTATGACTTATAATTATTCAAAAGCTAAATTGGAATATGTCTATTTAATAACGAGACCATTTGTAATGCTTATGATGTGTGACGGCGGTGTGACATCCTGATATTTAGGCTTGAAGACTGGACTAAGTATAGGGTGTTACATTCCTATCACGCAGACTTCTCGTTTTGCTGAACCTCTGTAAAAAAACACACATATGGTTGTGGCTCCAGAATTAATAACCTAGTTGTCAATTGATTCTTCCGCTAAGCAAGCTTCAACCACAAAAATTTTCATACCTTTGCCCTTTTCAATTAGGATTACCTTTTCAATTAGGTAATCCAAATACTCCTTACAATTTAACCTGAAATGCTTTTTCCTTATTGCAAAAGAAACATTTGATTTTTTAAGGATCTTTTGACTTCTTAGACTTCTTCCTATCCACACAAGGTGGAACCGAAGACTTAGTCGGTTTCTTCTTTCCTTTAGCTTTTTTCTCACCCTTAAAGGATGAGGGGCCCACAGCTAAGTTTGTCTCAGGTTTCTCTCGAACCGACTTACCACCATTTAGCATCAACTCATAGGATTGTAATTCCTTTATAAGCCGAGTCAAGGTAAGTGTTTTGTTCCCCAAGTTGTAAACGACCCTAAAACCAGCAAACTCCTTGGTTAAGGATTTGAACTCTATTTCAATCTGGGTGTTTATGTCTAGTTCAGCGTCATTGTCCTCTAATTCCACAAAGAATCCCATAAACTTAAGCGTATATTCTTTGACCAGAGTGTCGACTTTCTACTAAGATTTCATCAAATTTGTAATAGCAGATTGTCAAGTTAACGCGACTTGGCCTCCAAGCAAAGTCTTACGCGAAGATGATAGTCCATGGTCTATTTCCTAAGAACCACAACCTTGAAAAAAAATAATTATATAACAAATTATAATATAGTATCCATTCTCATATATAACTCAAAACATGCATAAGATCTAAAAAATGTCACTTTCTACGTAATCGAATCATTCAAAAAGAAGATAAATTTATTTTGATTATCTGTTTATACTTATAGATAGAGCACAACCTGGTTCTGATACCAATCGTTGAAAAATCGAGTTTGGAAAATGCAGCGTGAAATAAATTTAGGAAAAAACTAGAGTTTTAATTCTTTTATTCAAAACAAGAACTTGGTTGTGAGATCTAAAGTAATAAACACTTAATCAAAATTGTACCATTTCGATTCGTCTAGGATGAACGCTTCGACTGAGTAGTATTCTCCACTATCCTCAAGCTCACGTCTGCTGAGTGTGGGCTCTCTTCGAATCAGACAGTTTTTCCCAAAAATTACAAGTGGGGTAATTTTGTAATTTCTCTAAACTTTTGGGCCAAGTTGTAAATAAAAAATTATCTCTAGAAATTCTCTGAAATAATTTTTTCAGAGAAATTCTCTCTACAACTTTCTCTTGAATTCAAGTATGTGTAAGTAATGACCCAAAGCTCTTTTTATATAGGAGAGTTTAGAGAGTTCAACTATTATTAAATTTAATCACTTTAATATTAAATTAATATAATATTTATGAAAATAAATATTAGATTAAATATAATATTAAATCTTATTAAAATAATAAAATATTTATCTACAAGATAAACATTTAATTTAATTTAATATTAAGATAATAACTTTAATAATAAATTAATAAAATACTATTAATATAAGTATTAAATTTAATTTAATATTAAATCTATTAAAATAATATTATTTTTGGAATAGTTAATCTGAAATCAAATTCTCTGGTAGAGTCCCAGTAGAAGTGTAATTCTTCCATTGCTTAATCACCGAAGACTCGCCGTCACCAACCATTTTTCGGCCACCAAAATGTCGCCATCGCAACCGTCAGCATCCCAAGCAGATTCGATTGCTACCGATTTGGTCTGGGCCAATGACAACCCAATCGATCCGACCCAACCACTGGGTGGACCGTCGGCATGGTTTCACATACTAGGCTCAGTTCGACCAATTATTGGGTCTCGGTCTCTATTTTGGGCTCCCAATCCCAATTTACGATCTCAGTTCCAATTTTCAAGTTCAATTACTCATTAAGCCAATTGTCTAACTTGAAAATTAACTTCCAAAAATATCATATTAATTTTAATTAATTTGATTAATTTAATTTTACTTGATCAAAATTAATTTTCCCAAAAGTCACTTAGATTTTCCAAATTAATTTTTTGAAAATAATCTTTAATCAAATTCTCTAATTGAACAATTCTTACGACCAACCAATTTAATTCCTCATCGAATAAATTGACTCAATTAAATTATTTTCAAAGTCATAGAATTTACTTGTAATTCAAATGCAGTCCGATTGAGCTTTTATTGAGCTAGTGGAGGGACCGATTGGACATATACAATTAGGCTCTAGTAATTGCAATTATGTTCAGAAGTATCATTCTGATAATTTGCAATTACTTAATTATGGAGTCAGTCCACAAAAAGTACCAAGATTGAAAACTCCTTATTGTATACTCTTTATGAAAGTAATTCATCCAACTATTTTGTCCAATGACCTCATCATATGTGTGTTACACTCATATGATATCCTTGATTCCTATGAGTTAAATTCATTCACTCAATACAATCTTATTTTATCTCACTGTTATCATTGTATTTTCTTAATTATTAATATAATCATTGTCAACAAATGACTGTAATAAATTATTCGTTCGAGAATAAGCAACCCGTGGCCATGTTACATATTTATCAATCTACACAATACCAATGAGAGGATATCGTTAACTCTTTAATTGATCTATGAATTCCACTATTGCTAATAAGGACATGTCATACACAAGTCATGTATCCAATATACTGACTATCGCCTCTATCATCTTTAGAGCATAAGCCTCCACTTATATCAAAGCACATGAGTTACAAATGCATGGTTAGTGACTAACTTAGGATTTAGGTAAATCATACCATGAATGGAAAAAGTGAATTAATTCACAAACAAATTCAAAATTAGTTCATCTTAGGTCCAATCCAATGTATCATTCTGCCAATGAATACATCTATGTCTCTACCCGTGGAGTCAACTACTCTAATACCAAGACTAGCAATCTCCTCAATTGAAATTGTAGACGACATAATAATCATTCTCAATATTTAAATCAAATGCTCACTTTGATTATTTTAAGGGATTACAGGCTCATTTAGATTATCTACTGAAGTAAGTTGTCTTTCTCGCAATGTAAATGTTCTTACAATGTCACTTATCATCAGTTTGAGCTTATACAATTAATGAGCTAATATTTGTTCGTCCCAATTTCGCTATGCATGTAGAATATGAAATACATAAATACAAAAGACATAACAATGAAATGTGAAATTTATTTATTCATCGTTCAAATATATAGAAAATAATTACATGCTTACTACAATATGGGCACATTTCTCAACATGAGACACGTACATTTCATATGTTATGCCAGGATGAGACCATTACCTTAGAAACTCATCTTATGAAAGTCAAGTTTCGGGGTGACGGTAGCTTATACGGTCACGAGTCGAAGTCTAAGGGCCCCTTTGGATTGGCAGTGTGTTTACCTGAGGTTAGTGTAAAAACAGCGGTGGTGGTAAGTGTAACACTGTAAACCTAGTCCAGTCATTATGGTCAAATGTATTTTTTTTAAAACCATTTGTGTGGTTCGTTCAAAACTAGTAAAATCGAATGTTCAATTTTATTTTCAATCTCATTTAAAGAACCATTTGTCCACGAAAATGGTGAAATAAACTTTCAAAATTTTAAAAATATATATTTTAAAACTATTGGCTTATCAATTTAAAACAAACGAAATAAAATGTTTATTTTAATTTCATAAAAACCATGCAAATTTTAGGAGTCGAAATAAGTAATATCTCAATTGTAAACATTCAGTCATTTATTCAAACTACTTTAGATTTTCAATCATACTTCTAAATCATTTTTCTTTTATTTAAAATTGGAGAACTTTTATTCGTCATTATTTTGGAAATAAAAATATTAACTTCATAAATCAAATGTCTTTAGAAAACTAATTTGTAAACATTAATAATTTTGAAAACTAAGTCTAATTTTATTAATAAATCATTTTTCATAAATGTAGTGGAAAAATGTGTTATTGATAAATTCTATTTTAGAAACTGAGTTTCAAGCGAAACCTCATTAAATACTAATTTATGAAGTTTTTAGAACTTAATGTCATGCAAGCAATTTATGAAAATAAGAATAAAAAATCCCCAAAATAAAGTCTCATGCCATAGTCCATACCGAAACTTATTACAAACCCAAAATATCGAAATAAAATTTAATTACTTTAATTTAAAAAGAATTCCAAGAAACTCCTCCAAATGCCATCGTTAAATCCTAACCTCGGGGTTATCTATAACATCAGAAAACTATAGGGGGTGAGTTATAAAGCTCAGTGTGAGATTAACATAAATGCAATCACATACATATAAACATACACGATAAACAATCATAAAAATCATGTCAGTTTCATATAACTATATTTCACACTTATACTATGCATTATCATGTCAATGCACGTTTCGTAAAACGATGCAGATTTTGTGAAAACAATCTTACCCATCTCTGTTATACATCAAAATCGAGTTCCCCAGAACTCATCCATCCAATAACACACCAAATTTTGAACAGTGTCACAATAATGCAGATAAACTATCTGTGAATGCTAAAATAAGTTTAGTAATGTCTCATGCTCGACTCCGGCGATGGTCTCGGGTAAGGGGATGTTACATTTGGTGGTATTAGTGCTACGGTTTAGTCGGTTCTCGGACTAACGTGGCATATGTACGGTCTTGCTATACATGCCATATATATATTTTGTGATAGTGTGACGACTCTTAACTTTTTAAATGATTTTTTTATAGTAAATGGATCCCGATCCAACTGTGGCCAATCATGTAGAGAGCAATGCGCTAGCTCCTGATAAACGGGCGGTGCTGACTGAAAACCGACCTCCTACTGTTGGTCAAGGAGGAGGAGAAGGGGCTCAAGAAGCCTTTCTCCAGATGATGAATGCATGGTACACCAAGTTCATTCGTACGAACCCGAATGCTCAACAACCTCCCTTGATTCCTCAACCAGTACCCTCGATGCCTCAAGGTATGGATCTGATGAAATTTCATAGAACCCCAGTTGATAGAATTCGCAAGCAAGGGGTTGAAGAATTCAGGGCAAATGTTGATGATGATGCCAAGAAAGCAAAATTTTGGCTTGAGAATTCTATTCTAGTATTTGATGAATTGTCTTGTACACCTAAAGAGTGCTTGAAATGTGCCATATCCTTGTTGAGAGATTCAGCTTATTATTGGTGGAAGACATTGATTTCAGTAGTGCCGAAAGAGAAAGTGACTTGGGAATTCTTTCAAGAAGAATTTCGAAAGAAATACATCAGTGAAAGATTTGTGGAACAGAAGCGTAAAGAGTTTTTCGAGTTGAAGCAAGGCAACATGACAATTATTGAATATGAAAGGAAGTTCGTCTGGCTGAGTAAGTATGCTAGAGAATATATTCCTTCAGAGGCTAAAATGTGCAGACGATTCGAAGAAGGACTTAATGAAGAAATCAAAGTATGTGTAGGAATTCTTGAGTTGAAAGAGTTCATAGTACTTGTTGATCGGGCTTGCAAGGCTGAAGAACTAGTTAAAGAGAAGAGAAAGGCAGAGGCTGAGACTAGAAACTTAAAGAAAAGACCAATAAGTAGCACATTTCCACCGTAATCCAGAAAATCTAGAGATATGTATTCTATTTCTCATGCTTCAATGGGGCATTCATATGGGGATCATAAGAAGCAAAATGTGTATTCCAGATCTCAAGCTACCTCTATGGCTAGTTTGGGAACTTCTAGACTTGTTGGACCTGAGTGCTAAAGATGTGGTAGAAGTCATTTTGGTCGATGTAGAATTAATGATAGATCCTATTACCAGTGCGGCTCTCCAGATCATTTCATTAAAGATTGTCTAGAGATGAATGAGAAAGAAAAATTTCAGAGTGCAAAACCTAGTAGTGTAGTTTCGAGAGGAAGATCTTTGAGAAAAGTTAGGAATGAGGCAAGCAGTAAGAATGTAGTCAGAGATTCAGTGATTAAATCTGAAGCTAGAGCTCCAGCTAGAACTTATGCCATAAAGGCGCGTGAAGATGCTTCATCTCCTGACGTGATCACTTGTATTTCCTCTCTTTATGATGTTAATGTTATTGCTTTGATTGACCCCGGTTCTACTCATTCATATGTGTGCATGAAATTGGTGTCTAATATGGGTATACCTATTGAGTCTACAGAATTTATGATTAAAGTGTCGAACCCATTAGACAAATGTGTTATAGTTGATAAAGTATGCAAGAAATGCCCTTTGATGATTAGAGGTCATTATTTTTCGGCCGACTTGATGTTGTTATCGTTTGATGAATTCGATGTCATTTTGGGTATGGATTGGTTAACATTGCATAATGCTATAGTGAATTGTAGACAGAAAGTTATTAAATTGAAATGTGAAAATGGTGAAATTTTGTGGGTTGAATCAGATGAATCAGAGGCATTGCCTAGTGTGATTACTTTGATGTTAGCTCAAAGATATTTGAAAAAGGGTTATGAAGCTTATTTGGCGTATGTGTTGAATACAAAAGAATCTGAGAAGAAAGTTGAATCAGTATCGATTGTGTGTGAATTCGTGGATGTATTTCCAGAAGAGTTGCCGGGTTTACCTCCTGTTAGAGAAGTAGAATTTGGTATTGAGTTGATACCGGGAACAAATTCGATCTCGATTGCTCCATATAGAATGGCATCAACAGAGTTGAAAGAATTGAAGTCACAGTTGCAAGAGTTGACTGACAAAGGTTTTGTGAGACCGAGTTTTTTTGCCTTGGGGTGCTCCCGTATTATTTTTGAAAAAGAAGGATGGTTCAATGAGATTGTGTGTAAACTATCGACAGTTAAATAAGGTGACAGTCAAGAACAAGTATCTGTTGCCGAGAATTGATGATTTATTCGATCAGGTGAAAGGAGCGACATAGTTCTCAAAGATTGACTTGAGGTCTGGGTACTACCAGTTGCGAGTAAAAGAGTTAGATGTGCCTAAAACTGCTTTTAGAACAAGGTACGACCATTATGAATTTTTAGTTATGCCATTCGGTTTGAAAAATGCTCCTGCTGTGTTTATGGATTTAATGAACTGAATATTCCGGCCATACTTGGACATGTTTGTGGTGGTATTTATTGATGATATCTTAATTTATTCGAAAGATGAGACAGAGCATGCTGAGCACTTGAAAATAGTTTTGCAAACTTTGAGAGACAAGCAGTTGTATGCTAAGTTCAGTAAAAGTGAGTTTTAGCTTCGAGAAGTCGGATTCTTGGGTCATATAGTTTCGGGTGATGGTATACGGGTTGATCCCAGTAAAATTTCAGCTATTGTTGATTAGAAACTGCCGAAGAATGTGACTAAGGTTAGAAGTTTCTTGGGTCTAGCTGGTTATTATTGATGATTTGTGAATGGATTTTGTAACACCCCAAACCTGGCCCAGACGTTACAGCCAAATCTGACGTGCCACATTGAAGTTAAAAATCCATGTTTTCGTTTTAGCGCTTTAAAACCATCTTTTGTTAAGCTTAACCAAGTGAATGGAAGCTGGGCACCAGGTAGGAATCCGTAATAGAGGAGGTGAGCCATGAAGGCTGCTTAAGTACCAAACTCTTCGATTGGATACAATCCTAGACATGCCCACAACCATTGCCACACTTGGTTATAACGGGTTGAAATCTCTTTGAGTAGATATCTTTGATAAATCAAATGATCGTGACGTTGTATTATTTTGAAAGCAAGTATCATTTTGAAACCGCGTTCTAAGTCTAACCCATTTGAATTATTATCAACCAGTTTAAAGTTATTAAAAAATAAAATAATCCCAGAAAAGAAAATAAAGTTAAAATGGCCTTATTACAACCCCCCAAAAAATAAATAATAAATAAGGTAAACTAAAGAAAAACCAATCACTTATTTCAAAGCCCAAAAGCGATCACCGTGGCCACTCTAAATCCCCTTCGGCTCCAAGCCCCCACATCAAGGCTCACCTGCAAGGTTAAGGAAAAGGGGTGAGTTTGGAAACTCAGTGTGCAACAAGCCCCTTTCAGAGCCCAAAACAATATCACTCTTTGGGCCTAAGCCCAAATTCAATCTCAGCATATACTGGGCCAAAGCCTTCACATTATTCATATCACTGGGCCGAAGCCTTTTCATTATTCATATCACTGGGCCGAAGCCTTTACTGTAACGATATGGCCCATAGGCCCATTTCAATAATACATGCAACATCAATGGACATATGCAAGCCCATTTGGCGAGACTACTCAACCCACCAACCGCTACTCTCCACCCATACCAACCAAGCTCTCTATGTGAAGAATAACTCAACCCACCCAACCAAACTCTCCACTAGCAGCATAGCTGCTTTATCATATAACTGGAGGCTTAGCCTCTTTTAATAACTAGGGCAAAACCCCATTTCGATAAACTAGGGCAAAAGCCCGTTTCGGTAAGCTAGGGCATAACCCTTTTGCGTTTCCTCCATCCATATAAACCCAACCCATGCATAAATGAATGCATCATGTGCATATCATACATATCATGTGCATATCATGTCAAATCATGTATATCAAAATCTCATGCATCAAATTCATAATTAAACCCTAGGGGTAAAATGGTCATTTTTACCTAGGGGGCAAAACAGTTATTTTCATATTATAAGGGTAATTTCATAATTTTACCAAATATTAGGGTTCTCCGTGTTCATTATCAGTTACTAACAATTCCATGTGTTTTGACAGCGATTCTAGCCCATTCTTAGCGAAACCGAGTTATTGGGCCAAAAACCCCTAATGGGCCCTACATAGCCGAATTAGTCATCTAGGCCCATTTAGCCCATTTCCATAACGATCTTAGCCGTATTAATGCGCAAACTAACAGGATTCCATTTTCTACCAAATTTACCCAAATGGGCCCGGAAGCCCATTGGGCCTGATTTCAGCCTCTCGAGGCCTAATTACCATCGTGCACCAAATCTTGCCCTTACCTGTTCCAACGATACCAATCATTGAACTTAGCAAATCTAACTAACCTATGAGCGTTCGCATGCTCACGAGTCCTCAAAATGCCAGAATTTCAGCATTTTGGCTTTTCGGCAAATATCGAGTAAGCTACGAAAGAGGGTTCGTTACACACCTGTTTTGTGACGTTCACTAGCAAAGTCCCCCACGCCAACCTACAATTAACCATCACCATACTTAGTGTACAAATCATGCTTATCAAACCCAAAATCCACCTTACCATATTCGGCCAAAGAACCCCCTGATGGCCATAGATCACTTATCTTCATCGAGTCCGATGCTCGATCCAAGTTATCCAAATCGATACCCCAAGCCTTGCTGCTCCTCCAAAGTTATCTACTCCGCTATACAAACCATAAAAATCAAATGAAAAAGCCCAATAAGGCCTATATCTCAAATCGACAACCTCCCTAAACTATAAGGGGTTTCGGTTTTTGTCAACAGTTACTTCTGAATTGATTAGAGTACGAATACTTACCACTGTCTTCCTTTGTAGCACTTAGAGTTCAACAGAAGAAGGAATTGGTCACCAAAAAGTGAAGAGAAAAGAAGGTTGCTGGTCAACAATGGAATCAGCACAACCAAGCTTCACAGGTTTCGGCTTTTGTGGCTTTTCGGCAAAGGTGAAGATAAGAAAAGGGAGTAGTAGATGAAGCGAAAAGGAATAATGGACTGGTTTCAAAAAAGGAAAGAGAGAAAGATTAATGGGGAGGGTGGCAGTTTCGGTTAGAGAAGAAAATAAAAAGAAAAGAATGGTGTTACGGTGTTCAAACAGAGGAAAATCAGCACAACTATAGCCTAATGCCGAATATACAACCCTCAAATTCCCCCTAGCCAATTTCTTCTCCCTAATCCCCCCTATTCGGCCTAATCTAATCCCTCTTTCAAATCCCTAAAATCTCTCCCCTTATCACTCATTAATCCATGCGTTTGACTGATTCAAACTCTCTCTTGCATGCTCAAAGCATAAAAAATTAACATCACATTTGCCATCACAGGGAATCGAACCCAGGTCTTCCCCCAACCACTTACATGCCACCTTTTTAGCTCCCTAGTGGCGTCACTTAGCCACTTTACCACAGGCTCTTTTGTGATACTTTTTACCCACAATTTCTAATAAGGCCACCTATCTAGATCCCCTAACTTCTTAAGTCCAAAATTCAAAAGTACTACCGGGTTTTGGCCAACACATGGGCCTTCCATAAGCCCATTTACACCCTCCAATTATGAATTTCACAACCAAATACCTAATTTTAAAAACTTTACCAAAATATTGAGAATCACGACAAAACCCGAAAATTAGGATATTATAGATTTTCAAAGATTGCTACTCCTATGCCTAGACTGCTCCAAAAGGATGTTAAATTCGAGTGGACGGAAGAATGTCAACAGAGCTTTGAGAAATTGAAAAAGTTACTAACTGAAGCACCAGTGTTGGTGCAACCCGAGTCAGGTAAAGAATTTGTGGTATATAGTGATGCTTCTCTAACTGGCTTGGGATGTGTATTTATGCAAGAAGGAAAAGTTGTGGCTTATGCTTCAAGGCAGCTGAAACCTCACGAAAGAAATTACCCGACTCATGATTTAGAACTGGCTGCTGTAGTGTTTGCTTTGAAGATTTGGCGACATTATCTATATGGTGAAAAGTGCCGAGTATATACCAACCACAAAAGTCTCAAGTACTTGATGTCACAAAAAGACTTGAATTTGAGACAGCGGAGATGGTTAGAATTATAGAAAGATTACGAGCTTGTGATGGACTATCATCCTGGGAAAACGAATGTGGTTGTCGCTGCCTTGAGTAGAAAGTTGTTATTTGCTTTGAGAGCTATGAATACTCAGTTGACGGTATCTAACGATCGTTCGATTCTAGCAGAGTTGAGAGCAAGACCAATGTTTTTACAAGAGATTTGTGAAGCTCAGAAAAGTGACCAAGATTTGCAAGCCAAGAGAAAGCAACATGAGGCTGATATGGGATCAGATTTCAGAATCAGTTTTGATGGTTGCTTGATGTTTAAAGATCAAATTTGTGTACCAAAGAATGATAAGTTGATTCGGAAGATCTTGTACGAAGCACACAGTGGTTGTTTTTCAATGCATCCGGACAGTACAAAAATGTACAATGATTTAAAGAAAATGTATTGGTGGAATGGAATGAAAAGAGATATTTCTGAGTTTGTATCGCGATGCTCGATTTGTGAGCAAGTAAAAACTGAACAATAAGTGCCTTTGGGTCTACTTCAGCCTATCATGATTCCCGAGTGGAAGTGGGATCGAGTTACCATGGACTTTGTGTCAGGGTTGCCATTAACTCCAAGGAAGAAAGATGCCATCTGGGTAATAGTTGATAGATTGACTAAATTAGCTCATTTTATTCCGGTATGTACTGATTATTCTCTT
Source organism: Gossypium arboreum (assembly GCF_025698485.1). Classification (NCBI taxonomy): domain Eukaryota; kingdom Viridiplantae; phylum Streptophyta; class Magnoliopsida; order Malvales; family Malvaceae; genus Gossypium; species Gossypium arboreum. The sequence goes on along the minus strand of NC_069075.1, from coordinate 87,495,188 downwards.
GATAAGTTGGCTGAATTGTATATCAATGAGATTGTTAGACTTCAAGGAGTACCTTTGTCGATCATTTCGAATAGAGATCTGAGGTTTACCTCACGGTTTTGGCAAAAGTTGCAAGAGGCATTAGGTACGAAGTTAAATTTTAGCACTGCCTTCCATCCATAGACTGATGGACAATCAGAGAGAGTAATTCAGATTCTTGAAGACATGCTCAGATGTTGTGTATTAGAATTCCAAGGTAGTTGGGAAAGGTACTTATCGTTGGTAGAATTTGCTTACAATAACAGTTATCAAGCAAGTTTGAAAATGGAACCTTATGAAGCATTGTACGGTCGTAAGTGTTGGACGCCACTATATTGGACCGAACTTAAAGAAAATCAAATCTACGGAGTTGATCTAATTAAGGAAACTGAAGAAAAAGTTAAAGTGATTCGAGATTGTTTGAAAGCTGCTTCGGACAGACAGAAATCCTACGCAGATTTGAAACGAAAAGAGATTGAGTTCCAAGTTGGTGATAAAGTGTTTTTAAAACTGTCTCCGTGGAAGAAGGTTCTCAGATTCAGTCGGAAAGGTAAATTGAGTCCACGTTTCATTGGACTGTATGAGATAATTGAAAGAATTGGACCGGTAGCATATCGGTTAGCACTACCACCAGAATTAGAGAAGATTCATGATGTGTTCCATGTATCTATGTTACGTCGGTATCGTTCGGATCCTTCACATGTGATTTCACCAACGGAAATCGAGTTGCAACCGGATATGACTTACAATGAAGAACCGATTAAAATTTTAGCTCGGGAGGTCAAACGGCTAAGAAACAAAAGTATAGCTCTCGTGAAAGTATTGTGGCAAAAGCAGGGGGTAGAAGAGGCTACATGGGAGCCCGAGGAAACTATGAGGAATCAATACCTACACCTGTTTACTGGTGAGATTTTAGGGGACGAAAATCCCTAAAGGGGGGAGAGTTGTGATATCCCGAATTACGGCCTAATCGAAATAGTGGTTTTGGGACTACAAATCCGAGATAGAAATAATTATTTTATAATTATTTTGAGGTCTATGATATGATTGCATGATTCTGTGAAAGTTTCGTGAAGAAATTCTATGCATAAAGTGCTTAATTTGAAATTTGGAACTAAATTGAATAAGTTGCAAAACTTGCATTCTAGAAGTTTCTAGTATGAAATTGCTTTGGAATATTAATTAAGAGCCTTAAATAGCAATTTGACCAATTTTTAAGTTTTTGGACAAAAATTGGACATGGATGGAATTTTTGAAAGTTTAGTAAGGAAGGGCATTTTGGTCATTTGGATTTTAATGAATTAAAATGGGAAAAATCAAGCAAAAATCCATTCATCTTCTTCATGTTGCTGCCAAATTTTACTTGCTACCATAGCTAGGGTTTCTTCAACTTCTAAGCTCAATAGTAAGTCAATCCTAGCCCCGTTTTTAATGTTCTTTACATTTTTGAAATTCTCGTAGCTCGGTTTACCTATTTCTACCAATATTTTGAGCTAGGGTTTATATTTAAAAATTTACCCATGAATGATATGCATGAATTTTGATGTTTTATGGTAGAATATGAAGCTTGAAATTGTGTTAAACAACTTTTGCTAAGTGATTTTACGTAAAAAATGACTAAAATGACGTAATCGATAAAAATATCTAATGTTCATAAATACATGATAGAGTGTGAATTTGATGTTGCTACAGAAGGGAAAAATGACCAGTATGTCATAAAACATAAGAAAATAGGAAGAAATTTAATTTTCGAGCTAGGGAAAAAATCGTAATTTTGTGAAACTTTAGGGATAAAATTGTAATTTTTGCCATAGGATGTTTTTGGAGTAATTTGAGTAATGTGAGACATTAATAAGTCAAATGTGTTATTATAGATCAAGAAAGACGTAGAATCGACCTTGATCGGGGAAAAGAAAAGATTTCGAGCTAAATTGCAATCTTTATACATTTTGTACCGAGGTAAGTTCATGAGTAAATAAGGTAACATAATTGTTATTTTAAGCAATTTAATGTTGTTTATATGATATGATGCTTATTATTATCATGAAATGTTATGTTTTGTGGTTATTGTTGAATAATATGTAATTATGTGAATTACTTGATGAGTATGAACTATCACCGAAGTATCGATTTCGACATTTTGTGAAAGATGGCAAAGGAATATGATCGAGGAAAATCCCGTTTGAACATTAGGAATAGATTAGGATACAAGTGACATGTCACTAGGAAATTGAGATCCGAACTCGTTGAGTTGCGGTCCTAGTTCGTGAGAATTATGAGGCATCCAAACTTGTTGAGTTGTGTTCCGAGTTCACTTATAGATGCAAGCATCCGAACTCGTTGAGTTGTGTTCCGAGTTCATTATGGATGTGAACACCCAAGCTCATTGAGTTGCGTTCCGAGTTCATTATGGGTGAAATTATGATAGTTTGATTTCATGTATCCAATTATATTCCGATGTATTCGATAGGTAAAGTTCTAGTGAAACGGAAGAATTCTCGAGATGAAAGTGACTAGTTGGTAAGTGTTGTGGAACAGATACTTTGTACAGGTATGTACTTAACCCTCGGGTTGAGACTTGAATATAACAATAATATGGTAGGATCATGAATGAGAAATATGATATGAATGCTTTGGTGATATTATGCAAATGTGGATTTCGTATTATTGCATGGTTATGTTACTTGCTATTTACATGTGAACTTACTAAGCAATTATGCTTGCTCCCTCCTCTCTATTCTTTGTAGTTTTGTCAAGCCGGATAGGAGATCGGGAACGTTCGGAGGCGCGCTCACACTATCAACAAACTATTTCGGTATAATGACTTGTATATTTTGGGAATATGGCATGTATAGCATTATAATCATTTTGTGTATATAATGTTATGATATGGCTCATGGATGACATGGAAATGTTTGAGAATGATTAGCTATTGGAGTGGCTAATAAAGATTATATTTGATAACACGTATGCTTTATGTGCTAACTAATCTATGGAAATCCATAAAATGGTGAAATTGGCTATAAAACAGAATCACACAGCAGCAGTGACGTGAGTTTGAAAAATTACTAAAAATAGTATAGATAGAATTAGATGATGAATAAAGTATGGAATTGAAGCTTAATGAATATATTTTCATGTGGAAGAAACAAAATATGTAAAAGAGTTGCATTTTATGAGATATATATGTTTTGGTGAAATAGGGTCAGGGCAATTTCTAGATCCCCTGTTTTGAATTTATAAATTCACCATAAATTGTGTAAAAATAATTAGGACTTACACTTTATATGTATGGATTCCTTATTGAGTCTATTTTTAGGTGAAAAAACAGAATGGTCATTGGATCTCTGTAAAGGAATAAATTTGATTCGTAGTGCACAGGGGTTAGAGTAGCCGAACCCTAAAATAGGGGAGACTTTAACTAATAAACTATACTAATTGGCCCAACCAAAAATTATATAAAAAAAATTAGTAAGTAGATATATGAGTCTAGTTTTAGGGAAAATTTACGGAATTTTATTTTGAGTTTCATAGCTTGAGATATGATTTTTTTAGCGACTGTGATGCAAATGGATAGTTTACTACGAGAATTGTTTGAACTTCTTTAAATGCTAAAATAAGTTTAGTAATGTCTCATGCTCTACTATGGCGACGGTCTCGGGTAAGGTGACGTTACAACACAATAGTCGCTTTTCTATTCATCCGGGTAGTACTAAGATGTATAATGATTTGAAACAACAGTATTGGTGGTCGGGAATGAAACAGGATGTATCGGAGTTTGTATCGAAATGTTTGATTTGTCAGAAAATAAAAACTGAATATCAAGTACCACCTGGTTTACTACAGCCTGTATTGATTCTTGAATAGAAATGGGATAGAGTCACTATGGATTTCGTATCGGGACTGCCCGAAAAAGAAAGATGCTATGTGGGTTGTTGTTGATCGACTAACAAAATTTGCTCTTTTCATACTGGTATGTATGAATTACTCTCTAGATAGGTTAACTGAATTGTACTTATCTAAAATCGTATGATTACATGGTGTACCACTATCTATTATCTCTGATAGAAACCCGAGATTTACTTCAAGATTCTGAAAGAAATTACAAGAAGCTCTTGGAACGAAATTGAATTTCAGCACAGATTTTCATCCCCAGACGGACGGTCAGTCCGAAAGAATTATATAGATACTTGAGGATATGTTGCGTTGTTGCATTCTCAAGTTTGTAGGTAGTTGGGAGAAATACTTGCCTCTAATTGAATTTTCTTATAAGAACAGCTTCCAAACGAGTATAAGGATGGCACTGCACGAAGCTTTATATGGTCGCAAGTTTCAAACATCGTTATATTAGACTGAATTGAGTGAAAAAAAGATTCACGAGTTTGAATTGATCAAAGAGACTGAAGAAAAAGTGAAAGTAATTCGTGACAATTTAAAAGCAGCTTCAGGTCGATAGAAATCCTATGCAGATTTGAAACGTAAAGAAATAGAATTTCAGGTCGGAGATCAAGTATTTCTGAAAGTGTCACTCTGGAAGAAAATTCTCCGTTTCGGCCGTAAAATAAAATTAAGTCATTGATTCATCGGGCCGATAAGATTGTTGAAAGAATAGGGCCAGTAGCATATCGACTATTGTTACCATCTAAGCTAGAAAAGATACATAATGTTTTTCATGCTTCGATGCTATGTCGATACAAATCGGATCTTTTACATGTAATTTCTCCCGTCGATATGGAGATACAGTCTAATTTATCGTATAACGAAGAACCGATCAGGATTCTGGCTCGGGAGATTAAAGAATTGAGGAATAAATGTATAGATCTTTGGCATAAACACTGAACTGAGGAAGCTACGTGGGAACCCAAGGAAGCTATGCGAAAACAATACCCTAACCTCATTACCGGTAAGATTTTCGGGGACGAAAATCCCTAAGGGGGAGAGTTGTAATAGCTCGTTTTTAGGTCAAATTGGAACAGTGGTTTCAAGACAACAAATCTAAAGACAATATATTTATTTTATTATTTTAATAAGGTTTACAGTATGATAGATTAATTGTGTGAAAATTTCGTAAAGAAATTTTACCGTTTAAATGGTTAATTCGATGAAAAGGATTAAATCGCATAAAAGATAAAAGTAGCATTCTATATGTTAAATGTATTAAATTACTTTGGCTTTTGAATATAGTGGCCTTAAATGGAAATTAGACCATTTTAAATGTTAGTGGACATTAATGGTCTTATTATATATGTTTTATATGTTTATTAAGTATGGATAAAACGATAAATTGATTTTAAATGAATTAATAAGTAAAACAAACATAAAATAAAGGTCATTATCATCTTTGTTGGCCAATTTTATCAAATGAAGAAAAGAAAAATACCAAGTTAGGATTCGGCTAGAAATTTGGCTAGATTAAGGTATGTTTTGCTTCGGTTTTTGATAATTTCTATGTTTTTGATATCATTGATTTATGTTCTATCATGCCCGTACCTCAATTTCTGAACTTTTTGATGATTTTAAAATGTGCCATTGATGAATACTAGTATATTTTGAAGTATTATGCTAGGTTATTGATGGATATTGAAGGATATGCAAGTTTTATTAAATGAATTTTGACAAAAATGAGCATATGGGATTAAATTGAAAAAGATAGAAATATTGTGGTTAGAAATGTGAAATAAGTGAAAATATGGGCTATTATAATACCATATAGAATTCGGCTAAGGTGGATTGTGGTTAAAAATGTGTAATTTACCATTTTATGTATAAATGACTAAATTGAAAAATAGTTAAAATTATGCGGGCAAATATGTAAATTTCCATATATGTGAATTAGGGACTAAATTGAAATGAATGGTTACTGAAATGAGATGAAATTTGTTAAATGAATGTTTTGAATTGAGTTACAGGTCTGGTAATTACTCTTAACCTATTCCGGCGACGGTTACGAGTTAAAGGTGTTACACAAAGTACCTGAAGGTGCACTACGATTGATGCTATAACCATATTCACTAAAGGACAGAGCTCGAGCCTGGTTGAACTCATTGCCACCAAAATCAATTTCCACATGGCAAGAGTTAGCAGAAAGATTCCTCATGAATTATTTACCGCCTAGCAAGAATGCTAAGTTGAGGAACATATTATTGCTTTCCAACAAATGGATGATGAGTCCTTGTATGAGGCATGGGAAAGGTACAAAGAATTATTATGGAAGTGCCCTCATCATAGAATCCCTCATTGCATCCAACTTGAAATGTTCTATAATGGTCTAAATGCTTACATGAGGATGGTAGTGGACTCTTCTGCTAATGGTGCTCTACTTTCTAAGTCTTCAAATGAGGCTTATGAAATCATCGAGAGGATTGCCAGCTATAATTATCAATGGCTAACTAATAGAGTAGTGTCAGGAAGACGAGTCACCGGAATACATGAAGTAGACACTCTAACCTCACTCACATCTCAGGTATCCTCGATTTCCTCAATGCTTAAAAAATTTACCATTAATGGGTTTAATAGTTTTGCAGCACAGCCACCGAATCAATTTGAAAATGTAGCCCCTGTCTATTGCGGAGAAGGACATCTGTTCGAAGAATGTCCATCAAACCCAGAATTCATGTATTACATGGGTAACCAGAACCAAAACCGTGGAAGGCAAGGACTACAATCCAATTCCTATAACCCATCATGGGGAATCCACCCTAATTTCTCCTAGATTAACCAAGGGGCTAGACCCAGTAACACATACGCCCAACCTAGACTGACCCAACCACCTATTTTTACCTAACAAGTTGAAAAACAACCTCAAGTTGAACCATCCAACGACTTAGAAAACTTGTTGAAAGCATACATAGCCAAGAATAATGCCTTAATCCAAAGCCAAGTAGCTACATTGAAAAACCTGGAAAACCAGACCACAAGGTGCTTTACCTAGGGATATGGAGAATCTGAGGAATCCAGGGAAGGAGCATTGTAAATCGTTGACATTGAGGAGAAGAAAGACATTAAAGCCCAACACCTTCGAAGTTGAAAAGGAGACAACTGATTCTCAAGACTTAGAAGAAGTTCAAATGAGTGTTGAAATTTTAGTTTCACCGGAACATGAATTTGTAAAATCCAATAAGGTAACTTCTAAACCAGCTAATTCTGATAAACTGATAACTTCGTTAGTTGCAGACTTGCCACAGAAGACGAATCAACCAATTCTAGCAAAAAAGCCTCCACCACCCTACCCTCAAAGACTTCAAAAGTAAAAGTAGGAAGTTCAATTTAAGAAGTTCCTAGACGTACTCAAGCAACTTCATATCAACATCCCATTGGTTGAAGCACTTGAACAAATGTCGAACTATGTCAAGTTCATAAAGGATATCCTGTCAAAAAAATAAAGACTTGGAGAATTTGAGACGATAGCCCTAAAAAAGGAATGCAGTGCATATCTTTAAGACAAACTACCCCCAAAGATGAAGGATCCTGGATGTTTTACCATACCTTGCAACATTGGAGCAACATATTGTGGTAAGGTACTATTTGATATGGGTGCGAGTATCAACTTGATGCCTGTAACACCTCTTACCCGTATCCGAGGTCAGGACAGGGTACGAGGCATTACCAGACTTAAACAGAAACAGACATGCAAAACCGGGTCATAAAATTTCATCCAATCTAAAGTCAATCAAATGAAGTTAAATTGTCCTTATTATGGGCCTATGAAGCCCAAAACATACATTATTGGCGATCCGGGACTAAACCGAGAACTCACAAAAATTCTAAGAAAATTTCTAGGTTAAAGCCTGACACGCCCTTGTGGAGGCAATGCACACGTCCGTATGCTTGAAGACACGCCCATGTCGCACACCCGTGTGGAATTATTGGATTTATTTTCCAATTCGAACCTATAGGGGTTTTCACACGACTGAGCATGCGCCCGTGTCCTTGGCCTGTGTTGCTCACACGGCCTAGGACACCCCCATGTGGTAACCCGTGTGATTGTGGCGAGCATTCAGTTTATGACGTCATCATACAAATTTGAGGCACACGGCCAAGCACACACCCGTGGCCAAAGGCCGTGTCCTCCACACAGTTGAGACACATGGCCGTGTCTCTACTCGTGTGCTTACTACCATGCATATTGACCTAAAATTCAAGGAGTAGGGACACACGGTCGAACGACACGCCTATGGGGGAGGCCGTATGTCATACACGGCCTAGACACATGCCCGTGTGTCTACCCGTGTCGACCATTTGGAGGCTACTCTCCAAGCCATTGGTCACCCTTAAACAATCATACATTTCCATATGTTCAATGGCATATCATATGATGTATTTGGACACTTAAACATGCAACATTATAGCATCACTATGACCACTTTTCACATTAGTCCATTAGTATTTACACAACCTTATCTTTTAGTCGTTCCACACCAATTTCATCGTTTACCATATTCCGTATTATCAATCCATTATGAGTGCTAAATCATGCAATCACATACTAGCAAATAAATAGTCATCCATCAAACCAACACATACACATCTTAGTATGCATGTAAAGGTAAACTTAGGGATAAATCCCAATCATTAATATGGACCAAATCACATGGCCATATACAAAATAATCAATGCCCAAATGAACCATTACACATGGCTACTTCAACATGACACATATACACAAAATACACAAGTTTCCTATACATGCCATGACCAAAATAATTGAACCCATTTATACCCAAAATCCTTGAAGATAGTGTGATCCGAGCTCCGACGTCTCCTGATCCTTTGAGCTAGCTTGACATATCTAAAGAGAAGGGAAAAGAAAGGAGGGTAAGCTATAAAGCTTAGTAAGTACACACAAATAATCTACATTTTGCAACTATTAATAATCTAAGCATAATTACTTATCCATTATGATACTTTTCATCATGTCATATGTAGACTTACCTTCAATATTCATATGCACATGGTTTTCCAAATACATATCTTTCATAATATCATCATATACTAAGTCCTCATAGGGTTTTAGTACATACCTGTGCCATCTTGCACACATATAGCTTACTTAAATTTTACTTTCGGAATTCATATTACGTTACCCGTTGAACACTTGGAATATGATTAGGACACGCGGAAGAAATGCACAGAAGTGCCTGAACGTAGCCTTAGCTACCTGACAGAAAGTGCACCGAAGTGCCTCATATCACAGAATCACATTCCGCTTTCAACGGGGCTACTCAAAGAGCTAAGAGAGTATCCAAGCACAACTCAGGATACCCAGCACCCGGACCCTAGCATGTATCACATATTAAATGATCTCATAACACACATGACTATCCTAGTGACATGTCACTTGTATCCTAAACTATTCCTAAGGTTCAAATGAGATTTTAGACTTCCAGACCTTTATCGAACGTGCTCGCATAATAGTTTCTTTCACATGGCCAGCGTCTCATAATCATATAGCAAAGCATCAAAACATGTTATATTATCAACATAGCCAAATAAGCATATTAAGCATACACATATCAATAAATCATTTAATAACAATAAGTAATGTATTTATTTGCATGTGTACTTACCTCGGTATAAAATATTAGAAATCAAGCCTAAACCTCGTAAACCTTGTTCTTTCCTTGATCAAGGCCTGTATCTCAATTCTTTAAATCTATAATAGAAATTTTAGCTTGTTTAATACCTACATTACTCAAAATGATCCAAAATTTATATTTGGGTAAAATTACTATTTTACCTCTATACTCTCATATAGTTGCAATTTAGTCCCTAGGCTCGAATAATACTATGTACGGGATTTCTTAGTTACTCAAGCCTAACCGAATATTTTTCATGTTCATAACAACCCACATTTTCCTTCATTTCACATTTTTCCCTCTTCTACAACTTTTACAAAATAGTCCTTAAAGTATTTTTCATGAAAATCTACTTAGTAAAAGTTGTTTACCATTCTTTGAACTCTCATATCCTTCCATAACTCATCAAAACATAAGCTTCTCATACATGGGTAAATTTATAAACATGAACCCTAGCATGAAATATGGGTAGAAATAGAGAGAGCAAGTTACCAGGATTTCAAAAATACGAAGAACATTAAAAACGGGGCTTGGGAGCACTTATTGATCGCGTTATTTCGTGATAGGTTTTAAATATTTATAATTACTCGTTCTTAAACTAACTATTATTGCGATGTAGGCAAGTGTACCTATCGAACAATAGTATAGTCTTAGCAAGACCGGATTGTCGAACCCAAAAGAACTAAAAGTACTAGTAATGACTGTCTTTTTATTATCTAGCCTAAGAATAAAGAGGTTTTGTTTTAATTAACTAATTATCTAAACTAAGAACACACAGAGAAAAGAATTGGGGAATTGCTTTTGGGAAAATCGATTGACTTAAGACAATACCTAAGGAAACAGCCACCTAGACTTTACTTGTTATTCTGGCTCCGAATCGAATGATTTATTCATTCAACTTGTTCCGTAGAGATCCCTAAGTTATGTTATTATCCCTATTCAAGACTAATAACATCTAATCCCTAGATTGAATAACCGAGACTTTTCTCTAATTAACACTCTAGGGTTGCATTAACTCGATCTATGGATTCCCTTATTTGGTTTCACCCTAATCCGACAATATCTTGTCAGCCTATGTCTAGGCGCGCAATCAACTCCGCTTAATTATGACAAATGTAATCTTAGACAGGGTCTATTCCTCCTCTGAATAAGAGCATGTCTTGAATCAGTATCCTGGGATATCAAAACAAGAATTAAGAACACATAATTAGGAACAAGTTAAATATTTATCATACAATTCAGAAAATAATAACAAGATTCGTCTTAGGTTTCACTCCCCTTAGGTATTTAGGGGTTTTAGTTCATAACTAAATAAGAAAAAATCTCAGAAGAATAAAGAATACAAAACATAAAGAAAACCCAAAACTCCTGTAGGGAAATTGAGGAGATATCTTAAGTCTTGATGACCGAATCTTAAAACCTTTCTCCAGGGTGATACCTTTAAGAATACCTTGTCACCCACTTGATACTCAATTTCTTTTCTTTTCAAATTTGCATATGATTGCTGTCTATTCGACGCTGCTTTCAAACAATCTTGAATCACCTTAACCTTATCCTCAGTTTATTTGATCAAATCAACTCCGAAAATTTTACTTTCTTTAAGTTCTATCCAATACAAAGGAGTTCGACATTTTCGGCCATATAACGCCTCATAAGGTGCCATCTTTAAACTAGACTGATAACTGTTATTATAAGCAAATAGACCAAAGGTAGATAATTTTCCCAACTACCTTGAAACTCAAGAACATGACATCTAATCATATCTTCAAGTGTCTGAATTATTCTCTCAGATTGTCCATCAGTTTGTAGGTGGAAACCAGTACTAAAATTTAGTTTCGTTCCCAAAGTCGCTTGCAACTTTTTCCTAAATCATGACGTAAATCTCAGATCTCTATCCAAAATAATCGACAATGGCACACCATAAAGTCTAACAACTTCTAAAATGTACAAATCGGCTAACTTATCTAGAGAATAATCTATGCGTACCGATATAAAATGGGCCGATTTAGTCAATCTATCGACTATCACCCAAATAACATATTTTTTTCTCGGAGTCACTAGCAACCGGGCCACAAAATCCATAGTGATCCAATCCCATTTCCACTCAGGGACTATAATAGCCTGGAGAAGACCTGAGGGTACCTGATGTTCAACTTTAACCTGTTGACAAATCAAACATCTTGTTACAAATTTTGAGATATCTCTTTTCATGCCATTCCATTAATAAACTTTCTTCAAGTCATTGTACATCGCCGTACTTCCCGGATGGGCTAACATACAACTATTATGTGCCTCGTGTAAAATAGTCTGGATCAACTCAATATCCTTTGGAACACAGATTCTTACCCGAAATTTTAGGCATCCCTCAGAGTCAATCTGGAAGTTGGGTTCACTAGTTGATTCACACTGAACTTTCTTAGCTTGTAATTTTTCATCAGATTTTTGAGCTTCACAAATTTGACGGAGAAGAGTTAGCCTAGTTCTCAATTCAGCTAAAGTGGAACCATCATTATATAAGGTCATCTGAGTATTCATTGCCCTTGAAGTGAATAGAGACTTCCTGCTCAAAGCGTCAACGACCACGTTCGCCTTTCTCGGATGGTAATCAATTATAAGCTCATAATCTTTTAAAATTTCCAACCATCTCTGTTGTCTTAAATTCAAATCTTTTTGATTCGTCAAATACTTGAGGCTCTTATGATCGGTATAAACATGACATTTTTCCCTAAACAAATAATGGTGCCAAATCTTCAAGGCAAACACTATGGCGGCCAATTCCAAATCACGAGTTGGATAATTCTTCTCATGAGTTTCAGTTGTCTCGAAGTATAGGCTACAACTTTTCCTTCTTGCATAAGCACACATCCTAGTCCATTCAAGGACGCATCACTGTAAATTACAAATTCTTTCCCTAGTTCCAATTGTACTAGCACTGGCATCTTAGTCAATAGCATTTTCAACTTTTCAAAGCTTTGTTGGCACTTTTCTATCCACTCAAACTTAACATCCTTTTGTAGCAGTCTCGTCATAGGAGTGGCTATCATAGAAAATCCTTTTACAAACCTTCGGTAATAACCGGCTAAGCCCAAAAAGCTCCTAACTTCAGTTACATTCCTTAGAGGCTTCCATTCAACAATGGCAGAAATTTTACTAGGATCAACCAAAATACCATCACTGGAAACAATGTGGCCTAAGAATCCAACTTCCTGAAGCCAGAACTCACTTTTACTGAACTTGGCATATAATTGCTTATCCATCAAAGTCTGCAAAATGATCCTCAAATGTTTGGCATGTTTTGCCTCATCTCTAGAGTAAATTAAAATGTCATCTGTGAACACTACAATAAACTTATCCAGGTATGGACGAAATATTCTACTCATCAAATCCATAAACACAGTCGGAGTATTCGTCAATCCAAAAGGCATAACAAGGAATTCGTAGTAACCATACCTTGTTCTAGAAGTAGTCTTAGGTACGTCTGTCTCCTTAACTCGCAGCTGGTAATAACTAGACCTTAAGTCTATCTTGGCAAACCATATTGCTCCTTTCAGCTGATCGAACAAATCATCAATTCTTGGCAATGAATATTTGTTCTTAACCGTTACCTTATTAAGTTGCCGGTAATCAATACATAATCTCATGGAACCATCCTTCTTCTTTATGAATAACACGAGAGCACCCCAAGGTGAAAAACTGGGTCTCGTAAAGCCTTTGTCAACCAATTCTTGCAACTATGACTTTAATTACCTTAACTCCGTTGGAGCCATCCTATATGGAGCGATAGAGATAGGTCCAGTCCCTCGCATTAACTCAATACGAAATTCAACTTCCCTAAGCGAGGGTAAACTTGGAAATTCTTCTGGGATCACATACAAAAACTCACATACAACAAGCACTGATTCGACTTTCAACTCAGATTCCTTTGTATTCAACACATAAGCCAGATATGCTTCATATCCTTTTCTCATACATTTCTGATCTGTCACCAAAGAAATTACGATTGGCAAGCAACTAAGTTTGTCTAATTCGACTCGAAAGACTTCACCATTCTCATGTCTTAATTCCATAACCTTCCGTTTACAATCTACTATAGCACTATAAAGCGTCAACCAATCCATACCCAAAATAACATCGAATTCATCAAACGGGAATAACATTAAGTTGGCCGAAAAACAAAGACCTCTAGTCATCAAAGGGCGTTTCTTGCATACTTTATTGACTAAGACATGCTTGCCTAACGGGTTTGACACTCTAATCACAAATTGTGTAGATTCCACGGGTAAATTCAAGCTAGATGCCAATTTCATGCATGCATACGAATGTGTAGATCCTGGATCTATCAAAGCAATAACAACAGTGTCATAAAGAGAAAATGTACTAGTGATCACGTCAGGCAACATGCTTCTTCACGTGTTCATATGGCATAGGCTCTAACTGGAGCCCTAGCCTCAGATTGTACTACCGTCTCTAGTGTCATATTTTTGCTGTCAGCTCCAGTACCGGCACTTTTTGGGGGTCTCGCCTTTGAAGCCAAACCACTTTGTCTTGCATTCTAAAATATCTCGTCCGTCTCGGGACAATCCTTAATAAAGTCGTCTTAAAAACGACATCTATAACACGTCACATCATTCCTCCTACATGAGCTAGAATGACGTCTTCTACAGTATTCATACTCGGGTCGACGAGGTTTAGCGTCTCCTACGCTAGCTACAGATGTAGCCTGAGTCTGAAAACCCGAACTTTACTTCTTATGATTTCCATGGAAGTGTCCTGCTGATGCATAAGAATGAGAATACACATCTTTAGATTTCTTAGACTAAGTTAAGGTTGACCTATTCATCATTCTCTTTCGCATATCTCTAGCTTCTGACTCGGCTTTCTTCTTCTCCTTTGTCAATTCTTCAGCTTTACATGCCTATTCAACGAGCACAACAAATTCCTTTAGTTCAAGGATGCCCACTAACACCCTGATATCCTTATTAAGTCTGTCCTCAAACCTCCTGCACATCTTAGCCTCAGTAAGCACACATTCTCGGGCATACTTACTAAGCCAGACGAACTCTCGTTCATATTCGGTAACCGACATGTGACCCTATTTAAGTTCATGAAATTCCTTACGTTTTTGGTTAATAAAACTCTCGCTAATATACTTCTTCCAGAATTCCTCCTGAAAAAAGTCCCAAGTAACCGCCTCCTTAGGCACAACCGAAGTCAAATTCTTCCACCAATGGTAGGCATCATCCCTCAAAAACGAAATAGCACACTTTGAACACTCTTCAGATGTACAAGACAGTTCATCGAACACCCGAATAGTTCGAGCCAGAACTCGACTCTCTCAGCATCATCCTCAGTGTTAGCTCTAAACTCCTTTGCTCCTTGGTTCCGAATCTTATCCAGAAGAGTTTTAGAAAATCTCATAAAATCTACACCTCGGGGCATCACGAGTACAGGCTGAGGGTTCGGAGGGGGTGGAGGAGATTGCGCCTGAGCGGTTGGGTTCGCACAGACGAACTCAGCATACCAATCATTCATAATTTGGAAGAAGACCTCTCTAACCTCCCCCCATTGGCTCACAGTTACAGGTTTACTTTCTTCAAGCACCATCCATTGAGCGGGGGTTGGTGCATTACTTTCTACATCACCTGCTACAGCTCGGTCGGAATCCATTACTATATGAAAAACATAGTTTAATATCGTCAAAAGTCATCACACTATCACCATTTACGTATGGCATGTATAGCTAGACATAGATACATGCTACGTAGCGTAAAAACTGACTAAATTATAGCTCTGATACCAATAAATGTAACACCCCTTACCTGTATCCGAGGCTGGGACAGGGTACGAGGCATTACCAGACTTAAATGCAAAACCGGGCCATAAAATTTCATCCAATCTAAAATCAATCAAATGAAGTTAAATTGTCCCTATTATGGGTCTACAAGGCCCAAAACATACATTACTGATAGTTCGGGACGAAATCGAGAACTCATGGAAATTCTAAGAAAATTTCTAGGTTAAAGCCTCACAAGCCTGTGTGGAGGCAATGCACACATCCGTATGCTTGGGGACACGCCCATGTCCCATACCTGTGTGGATTTATTGGATTAATTTTCCAATTCGAACCTACAGGGGTTTTCACAGGGCTGAGCACACGCCCGTGTCCTTGGCCCATGTTCCTTACACAACCTAGGACATGCCGGTGTGGTGGCCTGTGTGATTGTAGCAAGCATTCAGTTTATAAAGTCATCATACAAATTTGAGGTACACGGCCAAGCACACGCCCATGGCAAGAGGCCGTGTCCTCCACACGGTTGAGAGCACACGCCCATGGCAAGAGGCCGTGTCCTCCACACGGTTGAGACACACGGTCATGTCTCTGCCCCGTGTGTTTACTACCATGCATATTAACCTAAAATTCAAGGTGCAGGGGACACATGGCCGAACGACACGGCCTAGACACATGCCCGTGTGTCACCCGTGTGGACCATTTGGAGGCTACTCTCCAAGCCATTGGTCACCCTTAAACAATCATACACTTCCATATGTTCAATGACATATCCCATGATGTATTTGGACACTTAAACATGCAACATTATAGCATCACTATGACCCCTTTTCGTACTAGTCCATTAGTATTCACAAAGCCTTATATTTTAGCCATTCTACACCAATTTCATGGTTTACCATATTCCGTATTATCAATCCATTATGAGTGGTAAATCATGCAACCACATACTAGCAAATAAATAGTCATCCATCAAGCCAACACATACACATCTTAGTATGCATGTAAAAGTAAACTTAGGGATACATCCAAATCATTAATATGGACCAAATCACATGGCCACATAAAAAATAATCAATGCCCAAATGAGCCATTACACTTGGCTACTTCAACATGACACATATACACAAAATACACAAGTTTCCTATACATGCCATGACCAAAATAATTGAACCCTTTTATACCCAAAATCCTTGAAGATAGTGTGATCCGAGCTTCGACGTCTCTCGATCCTTTGAGCTAGCTTGATGTATCTAAAGAGAAGGGAAAAGAAAGGAAGGTTGTAACATCCCATCCCCGATACCGTCGCCGGAGTCGGACACGAGGGGTTCTAAGACCAACTCTCATGTGTCACACAGACTATTTTTCACATTTCCAGCCTAGCTGGCAAACTGCGTCACCGTCGCCTTAAAAATCATATCTCGAGTTTCAAAACTCGGAAACTGGTTTTGTAAATTTTCCCTGAATTTAGACTCATATACCCATCCATGGATTTATTTTTAGAATTTTTGGTTGAGCCAATTGGTACAGTTTATTAGTTAAAGTCACCCATGTTACAGGGATCGACTGCTCTGACCTTCGCGCGTTACAACTTGGATATCTCTCTGTACAGGGCTTTAATACTGGTGCCGTTTGTTTTTAATGAAACTAAACTCAAAATGGAATCTGTACATATAAGGCATGACTCCTAATTCTTTCTGGATAATTTATGGTAAATTTTCAAAGTCGCGACAGGGGACCCAGAAACCGTTCTGGCCCTGTCTCACGAGAACTTTAATATTTCTCAGTATACTGCTCATATGGTCGTTTCGTTTCGTCCATATAAAAATAGATTCATCAAGGTTCAGTTCCATAAGTTACTCACTATTTAATTATACTTCTACTATTTTTAGTGATTTTTCAATCTCATCTCACTGCTGCTGTCCGCAACAGTTACTGCAGTAGACTATGCCATTTTCATGAATTTTCCCTTGGCCTTAATCATCCATCATACATGACACAAATTATGGCCACCTTATCAAAATTAGAGTTTCTAAGACTCGTGGCTATAGGTTCTAGCATCCCACTCGACGACCACATAGGCCATTTTCACATGGCTTAAAGTTTACAACCCACAATTCGACAAAATATAATAGCCTATACATGCCAAATGTTCTTCAACAACAAAAACAATACCACAAGATTTCAGCCGTTGTGATGACTTCAGCGACGGTCCCGATCACGCAAACAATACGAGTCCGAGAGACCTAAAATGGGTGACAAGAAAAACACCGAGTGAGTTTACAACTCAGTAAGTCATAAGCATTCATCAATCCACTGATAAAGTTACTACAACATGTACAACAAACGAGGCTAGGTACTCATCCATATCGAATCTATACCATAATACCTCGGACCTTTCGGTCCAATCTCGTACCAAGTCATACATCCACATTTCATATTCTACACAACAAGATAATCAAACATTTTTACACATTAACTCATTTTCCAGCACAACCATACAATTTCAATCATCACATAGATTTAAGGCTTACCAAATTCAACCCCAAGCATGAACGTATTCTCTATTCGTCATGAGCTCGAGGTACTTACCCGATCCGCTGTCCATACTCAACTCGATGGAGACACAACCTCCATATATATAGAGTACGCACACACAGTGCTTAATACTCGATTTCGCACACTTAGTGCCACGCAATTTAAGCCCGCACACACAGTGCCATACCTTCCGAGCTCGCACACCCAGTGCCGTATTTTTCCAGCTTGCACACATAGTGTCATATTTTTCCAGCATGCACACTTAGTGCCTTATATTTCCAGCACGCACACTTAGTGCCAATCTCGTCACCATACACACGTATTGCCCGCACACACAGTGCCGGAAGCAAACTTTCTACACATTCCACTATTTCTTTTACATTCAACAATTATCCTCACTCCATACACATACAATTTCATTTATACATATATAGCATTCCATTAAACACAATTTCATAGATTTTCCAATCATTTAAGCAATATCAAACATATGTGCTTAATGACTTACCTAGTGTTGGGCAAATAATTCCAAGTCGGCTACTCGTTGACCTTCGATTTCCCTTTGTTGGACGCCTCTCCTTTAGGATCTTGAGCTTAAACAAATAAATCAACTCATTCAATCGCTTGGGTACATATGTTGGTATCCACATTCTAATGATAATATAACATGCGGAACGACATGGTAAAATTTTTATCTTGCTACCTTATGTTCTTGGCTATTCGGCCAATAGCCTTATGCAATTTACTATTCTATCAATAATCCAATCGTACTTACACGTATACATATTCGTATATTAGATAACCATCCTTACTAACCACCCATTTTAGTTGATTTCATACAATCAAAGGCAATATCATAATTGGGTATACTTATATAGCCGAATGTGCTAAAATTGGTCTAACATCACCTATACCCTTGATTGAATGGCCGAATACTTATACTAGCAATTATAGTATCGATTTTATTCTTTCAAACACATAGTCCCATTCGCCCTAACCATTTACTTAACGATGTGTACAAATTCCATCTCAAGATTAGGAGTTGCAACTACAACTAGGTTACAACAATGCTCATCAATGACCGAATGCCTAAGCACAACTCTACTAAAATTTATCCAACATCATTAACTTTGCCTTTCACTATTTTTTTTTCTAAACATCAAATACAAAGTAACTTACATGTATATATTAAACCAACCTTGCTAGCACAATATCCCTTAACCGAATATCATAAACCCAAGCCACATATATAGTTCATCAAGGCCTTTCATTGGCCACATTCGCACCCCTCCCCATGAACAACCAAATTTCAACCTCCATTTAAAAGTATATGTACCAAGAGCTTCAACTACTTGGCCAAATACCAAGCCTCCAAACACCCAAATTTAATCCATGGGATGAATAGAACTTGAACTAATCACCTCGTTTATATCTAAATTTCCAAGGATTTCAAAGTGCTTACCTCTTCCTAAGCATCAACCAAGCCGAATCATGCACAAAAGAAATCCCTTCTTCTTCCTCCTTCAAGTCACGGCAATGGAGAATAGAATGAGCAAAAATTTTCTTTTTTTTTTGTTTTCCTTGTTCAATACACGGCAATGGGGAGGGGTAACCACACACACACACTTTTTTTTTGTTTCTCTTCCTACAACACCAATATAATAACAATTCTAACATCAACCATTAGCAAAACATGTTGGAAACATGTTCCTTGCCCATAACCTTGTCATGGCCGGCCACTCACCTTAGGGAGTGGGTTATTTGACATGCAAGGACAACTATTTTCCCACATGTATTAATAGGCCACCTTACAATTGCCTAGCACATTTCTAAATTTTTTTCACACAAGTCCTTTCTAGTGAAATTCACCTTTATAACACTAAATCAAATCATCAAAAATGTCACACACAATTTAACACATATCATAGGCATCAAAATAAATTTTAAATTATTTTTATGCCTCGGTTTTGTGGTCCCGAAACCACATCCCGTCTAGGGTCAATTTTGGTGTCACAACTCTCCCCACTTAAGAAATTTTCGTCCCGAAAATCTTACGGTAAATAGGCTCGGGTATCACTCTTTCATAGAGTCCTCAAGCTCCCAAGTGGCTTCTTCCATTCCGTGTTTATGCCACAACACCTTCACTAACGGTATTTTCCTATTGCGCAACTCTTTTACTTCACGCCTCATAATGCGAACCGGTTCCTCTTCATAGCTCAAATTAGGTGAATCTCAATCTCCAGATGGAGCAATTACGTGCGACGTGGCGATGGATCAGACCTATATCGTCAAGCATCGAGACATGAAAAACATTGTGAATCTTTTCGAGCTCGGGGCAAAATCAAACGATACGCGATCGACCGACTCGTTCGGATATCTCATATGGACCGATGAACCTCGGACTCAATTTGCCCTTACGGCCAAATCTAAGCACTTTCTTCCAGGGTGAGACTTTGAGAAATACCTTGTCTCCAACCTGATATTCAATATCTTTTCTTTTCAAATCCGCATACGACTTTTGGCGATCCGGCGACTTTCAAACTTTCACGAATTACTCGAACTTTTGCTCGGCATCCTTAACCAAATCAACCTCGAAGATTTTTCCTTCACTAAGTTCATCCGAATAATGGGGTACGGCATTTACGACCGTATAAAGCCTCGTAAGGCGCCATCTTGATACTTGATTGAAAGCTATTGTTGTGCGAATTCAACCAAAGGTAAATACCGCTCCCATGCACCACTAAACTCAAGGATGCAACATCTCAACATATCCTCGATTATTTGAATTATCCGTTCGGATTGACCATCGGTTTGGGGTGAAAAGTGCTAAAATGCGTTTGGTACCCAAAGCCTCTTGCAATTTCTTCCAAAACCGCGACGTAAATCTTGGGTCTCTATCCGACACGATAGAAATAGGTACCCCATGCAATCGAACAATTTGGGAGACGATAATTCGCCAACTTATCGAGCGAAAAATCCGTATGACAGGATAAAATGAGCGAGACTTGGTCATCTATCAACAATGACCCAAACCGAGTCTTTCTTATTCGAGTCAATGGTAACCTGACACAAAGTCCATTGTTACTCGATCCCATTTCCATTCGGGTATCATGATCGGTGAAGTAATCCCGATGGCACTTGATGTTCCGCTTTCACTTGTTGACATATCGACACCTTGAAACAAATTCGAAATGTCTCGTTTCATCCGGGCCACCAAAATTGGCGTTTGGTCATTGTACATTTTAGCACTACCGGGTGGATTGACATTCGACTACAATGGGCTTCATTTAGAATTATCGAAATAAGTTCAATTCTTTGGAACACACAAACGACTTCGAACCTCAAACAATCGTCATCATCAATTTGAAACTCGATTCCTTGTTCGTAACACACTCACCCGTTTTGCAAGCAACTCCTCATCAACTTTCTCGAGCTTCCCGAATTTGATAAGCCAACAATGGTTTGGCCTTTAATTCGCTACTAACACATTGTCGGGTAGAATAGACAAGTGTACATTCATCGTCAGAAAAGCAAAGTGATTTCGACTTAAGGCATCCGCAACCACATTAGCCTTTCCGGTGATAATCAATGACGAGTTCATAATCTTTTAACAACTCGAGCCATCGTTTTTGTCGCGATTTAAGTCTCTCGAGTCATCAAATATTTGAGACTTTTGTGATCCGAATACACATGGCACTTCTCACCAAATAAGTAATGTCGCCATGTCTTTAAGGCGAATACGATGGCGACCAATTCGAGATCATGGGTTGGATAATTTTTCTCATGTGGCTTTAATTGTCTCGACGCATAGGCCACAACTCGACCTTCTTGCATCAATACGCAACCTAACTCAAGTAGGGAGGCATCACTATAGATGACAAACTCTTTGCCGATTCGTTTGTACTAGAACCGGAGCTTTCGTCAAATGGGTTTTCAATTGGTCGAAACTTTTCGACACTTTTCCGTCCATTCAAATTTGACATCTTTCAAGCGGTTTTGTCATGGGTGTGGTGTCATCGAGAATCCTTTTACAAACCGTCGGTAGTGTAAGCAAGCCCCAAAAGCTCCTAACTTCGGTAACATTCCTTGGAGGTTTCCAATTGACTATGGTCGAAATTTTGTTCGGGTCCACCACGACACCGATGCGGACACCACGTGCCCCAAAAAGCTAACCTCTTTCAACCAAAATTCACATTTCTTGAACTTTGCGTATAATCGCTTATCTCGTAAGATTTGCAACACTAGCCTTAGGTGTTCAAGATGTTCGATTTCATCTCTCGAATAGACCAAAATGTCATCGATAAATACAATTACGAACCGATCCAAGTATGGCTGAAAATTCTATTCATTAAATCCATAAACACCGCGAGGGCATTAGTGAGCCCAAACGGCATCACCAAGAATTCAGAGTGACCGTACCTTGTTCTAAAAGCGGTTTTGGTATGTCCGATTCTCGGACCCTCAACCGATAGTATCCCGACCTCAAATCTATCTTTGAAAACACCGA
This sequence comes from Gossypium arboreum, assembly GCF_025698485.1. Classification (NCBI taxonomy): domain Eukaryota; kingdom Viridiplantae; phylum Streptophyta; class Magnoliopsida; order Malvales; family Malvaceae; genus Gossypium; species Gossypium arboreum. The sequence continues at coordinate 87,472,762 of NC_069075.1, read as the reverse complement.
GGCTCCCTTTAATTGATCAAACAAATCGTCAATTCGTGGCAACGGATATTTATTCTTTATCGTCACTTTATTGAGTTGACGGTAGTCGATGCACAACCTCATGCTTCCGTCCTTCTTTTCACAAACAATACCGGTGCGCCCCATGGAGAAAAACTCGGTCGGCGAAACCTCTATCCGTCAATTCTTGCAATTGAACCTTCAATTCCTTTAACTCCGTTAATGCCATACGACACGGAGCTATTGAGATCGGCGTAGTGCGGTACAACCGATGTCAATTCCACTTCTCGAACCGGTGGCAATCCGGTAACTCCTCCGGAAAAACATCTGAATACTCACAAACCACTGATACCGATTCGAGTTTCTTTTCCGTCTCTTTACTTTCCAACACATACGCAAGGTATGTTTCACACCCTTTTTTCACATATCTCCGAGCGGTCATAGAAGATATTATCGCTGGCACTCCTTTTAAATCAGTAGACTCGACTCGGACTACCTCATTATTTGCACTCCTCAAAACAATGGTTTTCCTTTGCGTCCACCATCGCATCATGTACGGTCACCAATCCATACCAAGAATAACATCGAATTCATCAAATGGTAGAAGCATCGATCGGCCGGAAACAGATTCTCGAATTATTAGGGGCATCTCTTGCACACTTTATCAACGAATGCGTATTGACCCAAAGGGTTTGACACTGAATTACGAACTCGAGAGACTCAACGGTAGAGTCTTCTTGGATGCTAAAGTTTCACATACCTATGAATGAGTAGAGCCGGGTCAATCAATGCAATCACACTAGTATCAAAGAGAGTAAAAGTACCAGTGATAACGTCAGGGGAGGATGCCTCCTCTCGTGCGCGGATGGCATATACTCTAGCAGGAGCACGGGTCTCGGACCGAACAACCGTATCAGTGGCTCCTCTCTGATTACCACCCCTACCTCTTGAAATCCTCGGGGGTCTACCTCTAGCCGTCGCCCCACTAGATCTTGCACCTTGCATCTTATTCTTCTCATCTAGCTCCGTGCAATCTCTAATGAAGTGGTCCTTCGAACCACATCCGTAACAGGCCCGGTTAACAAACTTACCCCAACATTCACCTAGGTGTCGTCTTCCACATTGGGGGCATTCAGGTCTCTCTTGACGATTATTGCCCACACTAGCTACCGAAGTAGCTCGGGAGTTCGCCGATGGTCGGGCTCTAATGGAAATTCCCGATCGTCCTCGACTTCATGGTGTCCTCCCGAACCTCTTTACACCGAGAACGGAGCTTTACTCGTTGATCTTTTACGGTAATCTCTTGCTTCAAATTCAGCCTTCTTCTTTTCCTTTCCAAGTTCTTCCGCCTTGCGTGCTCGTTCGACTAGTGTCACGAACTCCTTTATCTCCAAAATTCCCACTAGTAACTTTAACTCTTCATTCAATCCTTCTTCAAATCTTTTGCACATAGCAACCTCATCAGCCACACACTCCGGGCATACCGATCGAGTCTTACGAACTCATGTTCGATTGAGATCTTGTCATACGGCCTTGCTTGAGTTCCAAGAATTCCTTACGCTTCGATCGATGAACTGTTGACTAATGTATTTCTTTGAAATTCGATTGAAAGAAATCCCAAGTAACTCGTTCGTTTGGGACTATGGAAATTAAAGTCCTCCACCAATAGTAAGTGAGTCTCGCAACAAGGATATAGCACACTTAAGACATTCATCGGTGTGCATGACAGTTCACCTAACACTCGAATGGTGTTATCGAGCGAACTCGGCCTTTTCGGCATCATCGGTAACTATGGCCTTGAACTCCTCAGCCCAGCGCTTCCTAATCAGGTCTCTGGTGGTTTACTCAGCCTCACGAATCGAAGAATCAAGGCATTACGAGCTCTTGGGGTGGAGTATTTAAATTCGGAATGGTTGGACAGCCGGGTTGGTTCGGGCATATTGCGCGACCCACTCATTCATCATGGTGAAGAAGGCTTGTTTCGCCCTTCATTTTGATTATTCGCGGATGACCGAGGCTCAACAGCGGTGTCCCTTGCGTGGGAGCAGCCGCCACGCTTTCAAAGTCATCCGCCAAGGGTCTCTATCCGGGTTCCATTGCTAATCAAAACAAAAATTTCAACCGTCAAGTCATCACATTATTCAAGACTAACAATTTGGCATGTATAGCTAGACTCACACGCGCTATGGTAGTCCTAGAACCGACTAAACCATAGCTCTGATACCAATAAAATGTAACATCCCATCCCCGATACCGTCGCCGGAGTTGGACACGAGGGGTTCTAAGACCAACTCTCATGTGTCACACAGACTATTTTTCACATTTCCAGCCTAGCTGGCAAACTGCGTCACCGTCGCCTTAAAAATCATATCTCGAGTTTCAAAACTCGGAAACTGGTTTTGTAAATTTTCCCTGAATTTAGACTCATATACCCATCCATGGATTTATTTTTAGAATTTTGTGTTGGGCCAATTGGTACAGTTTATTAGTTAAAGACACCCATGTTACAGGGATCGACTGCTCTGACCTTCGCGCGTTACAACTTGGATATCTCTCTGTACAGGGCTTTAATACTGGTGCCGTTTGTTTCTAATGAAACTAAACTCAAAATGGAATCTGTAAATATAAGGCATGACTCATAATTCTTTCTGGATAATTTATGGTAAATTTTCAAAGTCGCGACAGGGGACCCAGAAACCGTTCTGGCCCTGTCTCACGAGAACTTTAATATTTCTCAGTATACTGCTCATATGGTCGTTTCGTTTCATCCATATAAAAATAGATTCATCAAGGTTCAGTTCCATAATTTACTCACTATTTAATTCTACTTCTACTATTTTTAGTGATTTTTCAATCTCATCTCACTGCTGCTGTCCGCAACAGTTACTGCAGTAGACTATGCCATTTTCATGAATTTTCCCTTGGCCTTAATCATCCATCATACATGACACAAATTATGGCCACCTTATCAAAATTAGAGTTTCTAAGACTCGTGGCTATAGGTTCTAGCATCCCACTCGACGACCACATAGGCCATTTTCACATGGCTTAAAGTTTACAACCCACAATTCGACAAAATATAATAGCCTATACATGCCAAATGTTCTTCAACAACAAAAACAATACCACAAGATTTCAGCCGTTGTGATGACTTCATGACGGTCCCGATCACGCAAACAATACGAGTCCGAGAGACCTAAAATGGGTGACAAGAAAACACCGAGTGAGTTTACAACTCAGTAAGTCATAAGCATTCATCAATCCATCGATAAAGTTACTACAACATGTACAACAAACGAGGCTAGGTACTCATCCATATCGAATCTATACCATAATACCTCGGACCTTTCAGTCCAATCTCGTACCAAGTCATACATCCACATTTCATATTCTACACAACAAGATAATCAAACATTTTACACATTAACTCATTTTCCAGCACAACCATACAATTTCAATCATCACATAGATTTAAGGCTTACCAAATTCAACCCCAAGCATGAACGTATTCTCTATTCGTCATGAGCTCGAGGTACTTACCCGATCCGCTGTCCATACTCAACTCGATGGAGACACAACCTCCATATATATAGAGTACGCACACACAGTGCTTAATACTCGATTTCGCACACTTAGTGCCACGCAATTTAAGCCCGCACACACAGTGCCATACCTTCCGAGCTCGCACACCCAGTGCCGTATTTTTCCAGCTTGCACACATAGTGTCATATTTTTTCCAGCATGCACACTTAGTGCCTTATATTTCCAGCATGCACACTTAGTGCCAATCTCGTCACCATACACACGTATTGCCCGCACACACAGTGCCGGAAGCAAACTTTCTACACATTCCACTATTTCTTTTACATTCAACAATTATCCTCACTCCATACACATACAATTTCATTTATACATATATAGCATTCCATTAAACACAATTTCATAGATTTTCCAATCATTTAAGCAATATCAAACATATGTGCTTAATGACTTACCTAGTGTTGGGCAAATAATTCCAAGTCGGCTACTCGTTGACCTTCGATTTCCCTTTGTTGGACGCTCTCCTTTAGGATCTTGAGCTTAAACAAATAAATCAACTCATTCAATCGCTTGGGTACATATGTTGGTATCCACATTCTAATGATAATATAACATGCGAACGACATGGTAAAATTTTTATCTTGCTACCTTATGTTCTTGGCTATTCGGCCAATAGCCTTATGCAATTTACTATTCTATCAATAATCCAATCGTACTTACACGTATACATATTCGTATATTAGATAACCATCCTTACTAACCACCCATTTTAGTTGATTTCATACAATCAAAGGCAATATCATAATTGGGTATACTTATATAGCCGAATGTGCTAAAATTGGTCTAACATCACCTATACCCTTGATTGAATGGCCGAATACTTATACTAGCAATTATAGTATCGATTTTATTCTTTCAAACACATAGTCCCATTCGGCCCTAACCATTTACTTAACGTATGTGTACAAATTCCATCTCAAGATTAGGAGTTGCAACTACAACTAGGTTACAACAATGCTCATCAATGACCGAATGCCTAAGCACAACTCTACTAAAAATTTATCCAACATCATTAACTTTGCCTTTCACTATTTTTTTTTTCTAAACATCAAATACAAAGTAACTTACATGTATATATTAAACCAACCTTGCTAGCACAATATCCCTTAACCGAATATCATAAACCCAAGCCACATATATAGTTCATCAAGGCCTTTCATTGGCCACATTCGCACCCTCCCCATGAACAACCAAATTTCAACCGCCATTTAAAAGTATATGTACCAAGAGCTTCAACTACTTGGCCAAATACCAAGCCTCCAAACACCCAAATTTAATCCATGGGATGAATAGAACTTGAACTAATCACCTCGCTTATATCTAAATTTCCAAGGATTTCAAAGTGCTTACCTCTTCCTAAGCATCAACCAAGCGAATCATGCACAAAAGAAATCCTTCTTCTTCCTCCTTCAAGTCACGGCAATGGAGAATAGAATGAGCAAAATTTTCTTTTTTTTTTTGTTTTCCTTGTTCAATACACGGCAATGGGGAGGGTAACCACACACACACACTTTTTTTTGTTTCTCTTCCTACAACACCAATATAATAACAATTCTAACATCAACCATTAGCAAAACATGTTGGAAACATGTTCCTTGCCCATAACCTTGTCATGGCCGCCACTCACCTTAGGGAGTGGGTTATTTGACATGCAAGGACAACTATTTTCCCACATGTATTAATAGGCCACCTTACAATTGCCTAGCACATTTCTAAATTTTTTTCACACAAGTCCTTTCTAGTGAAATTCACCTTTATAACACTAAATCAAATCATCAAAAATGTCACACACAATTTAACACATATCATAGGCATCAAAATAAATTTTAAATTATTTTTATGCCTCGGTTTTGTGGTCCCGAAACCACATCCCGTCTAGGGTCAATTTTGGGCTGTCACAAAGGTAAGCTGTAAAGCCTAGTAAGTACACATACAAATAATCTACATTTTTCAACTATTAATAATCTAAGCATAATTACTTATCCATTATGATACTTTTTATCATGTCATATGTATACTTACCTTCCATATTCATACGCACATGCTTATCCTAATACATATCTTTCATAATATCATCATATACTAAGTCCTTATAGGGTTTTAGTACATACCTGTGCCATCTTGCATACGTATGGCTTACCTAAATTTTACTTTCGGAATTCATAATACGTTACCCGTTGAACACTTGGAATATGATTCTGACACACGGAAGAAATGCACAGAAGTGCCTGAACGTAGCCTTGGCTACCTGACACAAAGTGCACCGAAGTGCCTCATATCACAGAATCACATGCCTCTCTCAACGGGGCTACTCAAAGAGCTAATAGAGTACCCAAACACAACTCAGGATACCCAGCACCCGGACTCTAGCATGTATCACATATTAAATAAGCTCATAACACACATGACTATTCTAGTGACATGTCACTTGTATCCTCAACTATTCCTAAGGTTCAAATGGGATTTTAGACTTCCAGACCTTTACTGAATGTACTCGCATAATAGTTTCTTTCACATGACCAACGTCTCATAATCATATAGCAAAACATCAAAACATGTTATATTATCAACATAGCCAAATAAGCATATTAAGCATACATATATCAATAAATCATTTAATAACAATAATTAATATATTTATTTGCATATGTATTTACCTCGGTACAAAATATTAGAAATTGAGCCTAAACCTCGTAAACCTTATTCTTTCCCCGATCAAGGCCTATATCTCGATTCTCTTGATCTATAATACCAAATTTAGCTCGTTTAATACATACATTACTAAAAATGGTCCAAAATTCATATTTGGGTACAATCACTATTTTACCCCTATACTTTCATATATTTGCAATTTAGTCCCTAAGCTCGAATAATACAATGTATGGGATTTCTTAGTTACCCAAGCCTAGTCGAACATTTTTCATGTTCATAACAGCCCACATTTTCCTTCCTTTCACATTTTTCTACCCTCTTCTACAACTTTTACAAAATAGTCCTTAAAGCCCTTTTCATGATAATCTACTTAGTAAAAGTTGTTTACCATCCTCTAAACTCTCATATCCTTCCATAAATCATCATAATATAAGCTTATCATGCATGGGTAAATTTCTAAACATGAACCCTAGCTTGAAATATGGGTAGAAATAGAGAGAGCAAGTTACCGGGATTTTAAAAATACGAAGAACATTAAAAATGGGGCTTGGGAGCACTTACTATAGAGCTTGGAAAGCTTAAAAACCCTAGCTATGGAGAACCCTAAAATTTTGGCAGCAACATAAAGAGAATGAGCTGATTTTTGACTTATTTTCCCTTTTTATTTCATTAATATACCAAATGACCAAAATGCTCATAATGCATTTCCTTCAAATTTTTGCATACAAGCCTATTTTTGTCCAAAAACTTAGAAATTGGGCAAATTGCTCTTTAAGACATCCTAACTAATAATCTAAAGAAATTTCATACAAATTGCTTCTAAAACACAAATTTTGCAACTTATTCAATTTGGTCCCTAATTTCCAATTGGACGCCTTATACTTAGAATTTCTTCATGAAACTTTAACACCTGCATATATTCATATTCTAAACCTCATAACAATCATAAAATCAAAATTTTAACGTCATATTTGTGGTCCCAAAACCACTATTCCAACTAGGCCCTATTTTGGGATGTTACAATGCCCATGTCAATATTTAGTAAGTTAGGGATAGGTGAAATTAAACCTATTACGGTTACACTTCAATTAGTAGATTGATCTTTAGCACATCCAAAAGAAAAAATCGAGGATGTATTGGTACGTGTAGACAAATTTATTTTTTCCACTGACTTTGTTATTCTAGACTTTGAAGCAGACAAAGAAGTGCTAATCATCTTAGGAAGGCCTTTCCTAACAACTGGAAGGACCCTTATTTATGTGCAGAAGGGCGAGTTTACTATGCATGTTTAGGATGATTAGGTAACATTTAATGTTTTTAAGTTTATACAATTTCTTGACACAATTGATGATTGTTCTGTAGTGTCCGATTTAGAGGAATTAATCATGGAAAAGGAACTCAACTTTGTTGAGGAACCGTTGTAACATCCCGAATTAGGGCCTAGTTAGAATAGTGGTTTCGGGACCACAAATCAGACACAGTAAAATTTAATTTTATTATATTTTTATGGTCTACAATTATACGAAATATTTTGTGAAAATTTCATTCGAAAATTTTGACGTTTGGGCAATGACTAAATTGTAAAATGTGCAAAACTTGAGTTCTAAAAACTAGAGGTGTCTAATTTCTATGAAATTTTAAATTGGGAGTCCTTATGTGGTAATTAGACCACTAGTTGAGTTGTGGAAAAACATGGACATAGTTAGGCATGTTTTAAATTGTTTTTCATTAAGGGTATTTTAGTAATTTGGCTAATAAAGCCAAAATAACATAAAAAAAGATGTCACCTTCTTCATTTTTCAGGCCATGGCTGAATTTTACAAAGGGAGACAATAGTTAGGGTTTTCCAAACTTTCCAAGCTCCATTGTAAGTCCGTTCTAGCCCTGTTTTTAATGATTTTTATGTTTTTGAAGTTTTTATCACTCTATTGTAAGTTTTTATCACCAATATTTTGAGATATGGTTGAAGTCTAAGGTTTTGACCCATGATAAATATGTGTGTATTTTGATGTTTAATGGTAGATTATGCAAGTTTATGGTTAGAGAAATGACTTTTACTAAGTGATTTTCAGTAAAAAAGCATAAAAGGACTAAATTGTAAAAGTTATAAAATTTATCATAAAAGTGTGAATTAGTGGAAATTGAGGGCTGATGTAGTTATGAAATTTGTTCAACTAGGCTTAAAGTACAAAGAAATTAAATGAAAATCATTTTACGAGCCTAGTGGCAAAAGTGTAAATATGACAAAGTTTAGGGGCAAAAATGTAATTTTTCCATAGTATGATTTTTGGATCAAATTGACTAATGTGACTAATAAATAGACTAAATGTGATATTATAGATAAAAAAATGTGGTTCAGACCTAGAACGGGGGAAAACGAGAAATTGACAGTTAGGTCCCTTGTCGCTATTTTTGGTATCGAGGTAAGTTCGTGTGATAATAATAATACAATGTTATATTTGAATGTTAATGCTTGATATTACATAAATTGTAAGTACATGTGTAAATAATGTAGTGTTGTAGCATGTTTTTAATGTTTTGATATTATGTGATAAATGTTTTTTTTTTGTTATGAGTTATATGGTTATTGGTTGTTATGAAAGCATAAATGATATTATGGCCGTTACATACGAAATCACGAGCAAGTAGGACAAAGTATGTCATGTGAAAGTGAGGAAAATCTCGTTTGAACCTTAGGAATAGTCTAGGATACAAGTGACATGTCACTAGGAATTAAGAAATTCGAACTCCTTGAGTTGGTCTGGGTTCGTGATATGTATGTGGCATCCGAGCTCGTTGAGTTGGTCTGAGTTCATAATGGATGCGATACATGTAATTGGGTTCTGAGTAATGGTCTTTTGTGTCTTACCGGTGGCTAGGTAATCCTTGAGTGGGTAAGATACTTGACAGCTTGTGTGAGCAGCCCGTGTAGTTACACCTTGACCGATAGCTTATGTAAGTAGGCCCGTGAGTAGCTCCATTGCGAGTGTTACATGTTATGAGGTAGCTTTGGCTACGTATGTATATATGGCACTTATGTGCAAGTCTTCTATGTATCCAATAGTATACCGAGTGTTCAACGGGTAATACAATGGATGAGGTGATGATAGTCCCAAAATTTTATGTCAAATACAAGAATGAATATGTGAAAAATGTTGCAAGGGTACAGGTATGTACACTAAGCTTATAGTTATTGAGACTTTGAAATGTCGAGACATCGGTAAGTTAAGATGTATGAATTGTGATTATTAATTTTGTTGCAATATGATACAAACTTATGTTGTGTAATTGAATATGGAATCCATGAAATGCTGATTTCATGATTAGTTGAAAATGAACTTATGATAGTTATCATTATATTTCATTAAAACAGTTTTGGACAGTAGCAGTAATTCAACTTTGAAAATCCACCTAAAATTTTGGAACTATAATTAGAGACTAAATAAAATATGAAATTAAATCTTATTGAGTCTAGTTTCACATAGAGGAAACGGTGTAAGCAAGAGAATTTTATATTGTGAGATATTTCAATTTTTGTGAGACAGGGTCAGAGTGATTTTGGGCTCCCCTGTCTTAACTTTGGAAAATCACTAGAACTTTTAAAAAAAATAATTATGAATTAGAATTCATATGACTAAATACTTAATGAGTCTAATTTCAATATAAATAGACAAGAACATTATCTGAATCTCGTACTATGAGATAATTAATTTTGAGTAAAGAAAGGTCGAAGCTGTCAAACAACAGAACAAGGGTAACTTTAAAGAATAAACTGTACTTATTGACTAGGCCAAAATTTCTAAAAATTTTATGGTAAGAAGATATGTGAGTCTAATTTCCAAAATTTCTTAATTTAGATTTCGTAGCTCCAGATATAAATAATTTAGTAACTATGACTCGAGAAAATAACTTGACCAAAACATAAGTAAATATGTAATTATGATTATATTACCTTGAGAAGCATGTTGACATATTGCTTATAATTTTCATATGGACTTACTAAGCTATAAAGCTTACTCCCTCCTTTCCATTTCTTTAGTGTTGTCAAGTTAGCTTAGGGTTATAGATCGTCGGAGGCAGCATCACACTATCAAATTATCAATTTGGGGTGTTAATAAACCTTAAGTATTTTCAAGTGAGTGGCATGTATAAAGACTTAGCCTTTTGATATATGTGTTTCATGATTTGGCCAAATGTATTGGCTTATAATGATTCAACTGTATATAGCCATGATGTAATACCCCCTAACCCTTATCTGTCCCCGGAACAGGATTACGGGGCATTACTAGTCAATACAGTTCAATTACAGACATTATTTAATATAATTGTTTACACTTATCCTAAATTTAATGTATCGTCCCTTTAATGGGCCCTTGAAGTCTTATGAACAGTAAAATTAATTCAGGACTAATTTAAAATCACTATGAATTTTTCTCAAAATTTTAAAATTTTCCTATCGTACAGTACCCACACACCCGTGTGGTCTAGGGGACATGCCTGTGTCCTTTACCCGTGTAACTTTCTGACTTATCACTTATGAACAAATTAGTTTCACACAGCCAAGACACACACCCATGTGCTAGGCTGTGTGGACTCAAAATGAGTCTTACAATTCAAGTTTACCAACATTGCAAATCATAAACCACAAACAACATAATTTCTAATCTTTTAACTTACTCAAATTACGATCAAACACATCTAAAACATATTAAATTGACCATCTTAAGTGTCTAACTAATGTGCCTTCATTGGTACTACAATTTTTATCAACAAAACCTAACGATAATTTACTAATCAAACCTATTTATAATTATACCCAATTTTGCATTTTTATACCAAACTTAATTAAACTATGTACTCAACCATTATCGTTTATAACAACATTTACAATAACTTTCCAAAATGACCACTTTTGACATCCTCGGTACATGCTATTACCAATAATTAACATACTTATCCACTTATAGTTTGGGATCAGCCTGGGATGCTGATTCAACGATCTAACTTTAACTTATCCTGCGCACAAAAACAAACCATACATTGAATATGAACTCAGTGGTATTTCTATAATCTGAACACTTGATAACATAACAAACACTTAAAATCATATAATGATCATAAATATTCAATTATTCATTTCATGGATAAATTTTTATAACTCATTCAATCTTTATCATCTATTAACCTAATTAGCTTTTCAAAATAAATTTACAAATCATTTAAAACAATAATATTTTCCATTCATATATCTCACTTACACTTTTGTTCACTATTCAATTTTAGTAAATAATATTCAACTATTACATTTCATTCAAGAACTCCGTATAATCCAAGCTCAATATCAGTTAATATTTTTCAGTGTCACTCAATTTATCAGTTTCATTTAGTAACATTCAATTATTCAGTAGCAATTAGTTATTCAGTAACAATCATTTGCTCAGTAGCAATTAGTTATTCGGTAACGATCAATTATTCAGTAACAGTCAGTTATTCAGTACTTTTATTTACCCCTATTAACATGACTCGGACACTGATGGATACACGGATCTAACCATCACACCAGTGCAGTAGAACACATAGTGCCTCATCGGCCAAGCAAAAGTAAACAGTAACAATAATAGTATGGTATAGAGTACCTCATCGAAATAATCCGAAGTAACAGTAACAGTACGACACACAAGGTGCCTCATTGACTTAAAGTCGAAGTAACAGTATGACACTTATAGTGCCTCATCGACTCAAGGTCGAAGTGTAACATCCCGATTTTGGGCTTAGTCAAAACAGTGGTTTCGAGACCACAAATCCAATGAGGAAAATTTTATTTTTATTATATTTTTATGGTCTATGATTTCACGAAATGATTTCGTGAAAATTTTGTTCGAAAATTTCGACGTTTGGACACTCAATTTAGTAAAAAGGACTAAATTGTAAAAAGTGCAAAAGTTGAGTTCCACATGTTAGAGGTATCAAATTGTTATTAAATTTTAAATGGGAGATCCTTAAATGATAATTAAACTATTTTATAACTTGTTGGACAAAAATGGCCTTGATTGGGTAAAATTTGGAAGAATAGTAAAAAGGGCATTTTGGTCATTTAAGGGTAAAATGAATTAAAAGACAAATTTTAAACTCCAAATGTGTCCCTTTCTTCTTGCTACAGAAGAATGTACCAAGAGCAGCCAGGTTAGGGTTTGGCCAAGCTTCCAAGCTTAATAGTAAGTGATTCGGAGCTCCGTTTTTAATGTTCTATGTATTTTTGAAATCCCGGTAACATGTCTGCTCATTTCTACCATTATTTTGAGCTGGGATTTATGTTTAAAAACTTACCCATGAATGATATGCATGTATTTTGATGTTTAATGGTAGAATATGAAGATTGAAATTGTGTTAAACAACTTTTTCTAAGCGATTTTACGTGAAAACGAGTAAAACGGTATAATCGGTAAAAACACCTAATGTTCATAAGTACATGTTAGAGTGAGAATTTGATGTTTCCATAGAAGGGAAAAATGATCAGCATGTCATAAAACATAATAAAATAGGAAGAAGTTTAATTTCCGAACCTTGGGGCAAAAGTGCAAATATGCAAAAGTTTAGGGGTCAAAATGAAAATTTGTAAAAATATGATTTTTAGACCCATATGAATAGTGTGACTAATTAGTAGGCTAAATTTGATATTATAGATCAAGGAAATCGCGATTTGGGCTTAAATCGGGAAAATACAAGGTTATGGACTAGAATGGTAAATTGCCATTTCTGGATCCGAGGTAAGTTTGTACGTAAATAATTTATCGATTCTTCTTATTTTATTATATTTTTTATCATATGAAATGTGATTGCCTATAGAATGATTATTTGTTGTATATTGTAAGGACTATGAATAAATTGTAACATGTTGGAAAGTGAGGAATTTCCTGGTTGAGCCTTCTGAATAGAAACGATATGAATGATCTATTGTGAGGTCATGTGTGTAGTACTAAGTGCAGGCTACTATGTGTACCGAATAATTGGTCGCATGTGTAGTACTAAGTGCAGGCTACTATGCGTACCCGATAACTTCAATCACGTGTGTAGTACTAAGTGCAGGCTACTACGTGTATCAGATGGTTAGGTCACTGTGTAGTACTAAGTTCAGGCTACTACGTGTACTGGATAATTGGTCGGATGTGTAGTACTAAGTGCAGGCTACTATGCATACCAGATAGATTTGGCTACAAGTGTGAAAATATGTGCAGGCAACTAAATATCAGTCATTATTCGGAAGAGATCAACGGGAAAATCGACAAAGTAAAAATACATGTGAACATGATTATATGATGAATAAGTGCAGGTATATGTTTAAGAAAATTTTGAGCAATATGCTCGATATTTGAGTGAACTTCAATAAGACAAAATGGATTAAGTGAAATTATGTAAGAGCGAATTTTAGTAGTAAAATAGTGTTAGACAGCAGCAGTTGTGTGACTTTGAAAATTCACTAAAAATTTTGTAAGTTGAATTAAATTTCAAATAAATTATGGAATTAAATATTAATAAGTCATTTTCATATAAAGGAAACAGGGGGAGCAAAAAAGTTTTATATTATGTGATATTCTAATTTTTATGAGACAATGTTAGAATGAATTCGAGATCCCCTGTTCTAACTTGGAAAAAATTTTAAAAATTGTAGAAAAATAATTATGGATTATAATTTATATTCTTATAATCTTTGATGAGTCTAATTTTAATAGAAATAAACAGGAATATTATCCGAGTCTCGTACTATGAGATGAATAAATTTTAGTGAAGAAAGGTCGAAGATGTCAAACAGCGAAACAGGGGAGAATTTGAATAATAAACTGTACTTATTGGCTGGACCAAAAATTCTGAATATTTTATGGTGGAAATATACGAGTCTAGTTTCTGGGAAACTTTATGGATCTTAATTTGGAGTTCCGTAACTCCAGATATAAATGATTTAGTGACTATGACTCAAGAAAGCAGTTTAACCAGAACATGGGTAAATGTACAATTGGGTTAGTTTTACTATGGAAAGCATGTTAGTAAATTGCTTATTATTATTTCATGCGAGCTTATTAAGCGTAAAGCTTACCCCCTCCTTCCATTTCTTTTAGTGTTATCAGGTTAGCTCAGGGTTGGAGATCGTCGGAGGCAGCATCACACTATCAAGCCAACACCTTGACAATATAAACACATATGCTAGAATTATCAAGTGAGTAGCATATATAGGGACCTAGTTTTATAACATGTGTTATTATACTTTGGTCAAATATATCGGTCTTTAGTGAGCTAATGATTCTGACTTATAAATCTAGCTATTTATGTTATGTTTGATATTGGTGATGTGCATATGCTTGTTTGCCATGCATGGTTGGTAAAATGTTATGTGTTGTTGTGAATGTTTAAGTCCGTTAATGCCTCGAACCCTATCCCGACAATGGATACGAGTGAGGGGTGTTACACGAAGTATCCCTGAACACTTCCAATCCTATGGCATGCCAACTATATCCGACTTAGCCCGAAAACTGTTAATAGGGTTTTCAATTTCACTTTCAAATTTTTTTCAACCAATACACATTTCAATTAATCACATATATTCTCAAATCAATACAATTCACTTTACTTTTCAATAACAAATATTTAAATTTCACAATAATCACATATTCATAATTAATTTCATCACATTCCCAATCAATATATTTTTCAAATATAACATACATCCAATATTCAATTTTCATATCAACCACATATATCCATATAAATTCAATTCAATAACAATTACTAATATTTACCTTACTTTCTTACAATAACATATAAACCGAATATAACAGTTAATAATTAAAATTTAGTTTAATTACCTACTCAATTTAAATTCAATACCAATGCTCAAATATCATATAAATTATAATTTCACAAATACTCAATTAAATATCAAATATACTACACTTACCTTAATTTTCTTACCACAAACATTTAAATTAAAATATAACAATTAATAATTAAATTGGATTATAGAAATACAAACCGTGAATTTTTCTCAAGTTTACTCCTCGTCCACATTTTCTTTTCTTTTCTTCATAGATGCCTCAGGTGCAATGTTAGCTATGAAAATTAAGATAATTTATACTATTAATACAACACTAATTTATATTGAATAATTGAATTTCTATTCAATTTCTACCTTATTTTCAATTTGATCCGAGCTAAGTTCACTTACTTTTCTAACTCAATTCATACTTTATTTCTACTCAATTTTCTATCATATTCAACATAAATATCCAATGTTCATGATAAAACCTTAATTTCAAATTTCTTCCAATTTAGTCCTTCAAACACAACACTTATAGATTACTTTACAATTTAATCCCTTTATCAATTCTAATCAATAATTCTATCAAATAAATCCCTAATTCATCTTTTTGTTCAACATGAACTATGTTCAAAAACCTTAAAACTTCCAAAACCTAAATTTAATTTCATCAAAATTTTGTTCTAAAGCTTTTAAAACATCAAAATTAAAAGAAAAAGACTTAATAGGCATACCTATTTAAATCTCAAGCTTCAAACCCTCAAAATTCCCTTTCTTCTTTCTTTTCTTTCTTTCTTTCCTTCTTTTCTTCTCTGTTTTCGTTTCATATTTTGTTTCCTTTTTCATTTCTTTTGTTTCTTTTATTTATTATAATATATTATAATATATAAATACTTAATATTTAAGTTTATTATAATATTAATAATTATATGTATATAATCTTTCCACATGGATTTATTAACTCCATACACTTGTTAAAAATAAGATTTATTCATTTTATAAATATCTTATAATATAATTAATTAAAAAATATCTTTTATAAATAATAAATATCTATTAATAATTAAATACATGTATTCCAAATGTATGTATTTTTATTAATACACTTGTATCAAATCATAACCAAGCATTTGTCTTTCAACTATTTATTTTATATAAAATCTATTTTCTTAAATAAAAAGTAATTAAATAAATATTTTACAATTTTACAAATATATGTATTACACATGTATATTTTATTACTCTACATTTGTCTTTACTTTAATCTATTTCATAATATAATATCAATTTAATATAAATAACATTAATAAATATCAAATATAAG
Source organism: Gossypium arboreum (assembly GCF_025698485.1). Taxonomy (NCBI): domain Eukaryota; kingdom Viridiplantae; phylum Streptophyta; class Magnoliopsida; order Malvales; family Malvaceae; genus Gossypium; species Gossypium arboreum. Next base: position 87,456,380 of record NC_069075.1, on the reverse strand, counting down.
ACCATAATAAATAATAAATTTAATTAATATACATATTTATGCATAAAAATCTTTGATTTTTATGCATTTGTTCTCACTTAGGACAAATGGCATAATTGCCATTTTGGTCCTTTATTTTCTTTTAATCTACAATTAAACTTTTACACTTTATTCAATTTAGTCTTTTTTTCCTAGTTACTCTTAATTAAGATAAATTCACTTAATTAAAACCTAATTAACCACTCGATTAACTTCATAAATATTTTTAAAAAATATTTACAAATCCATTTTTCAGAAATGGAAACCCAAAAATACATTTTTCGGTAGCTGTAAAATTCAGGTCGTTACATTTCTTCCCCTTAATAAATTTCGTCCTCAAAATTTACCTGAAAAAGGGGTGGGGGTATAGAGATCTCATTGTTTCTTTCGGTTCCCATGTTGCTTCCTCAATATTATAACTTTACCTTTCAAGTTAGTACCTCATCCGACTCTTCTTCATATGATAAATCAATTCAAATTTCAATATCCTCTGTTGAAATAACATGTGAAAGATCTGATCTACATCTTCTGAACATCGAAACATAAAAAAAAATCATCATAAATTTTTCTGTAATTTTGGAGGCAAAACCAAACGATATGTTACCAAATTTTACTCGTCTGACTTTTTCTACAATCTCACATAGTCCAATAGAACAAGAACTCAATTTCCCTTTTCAATTCAATCTCAAAACTTCCTTCCAAAGTGAAACTTTAAGAAATGCCTCATTACCGATAGAATACTCAATATCCCGAAGTTTTAAGTCTTCATACAATTTTCTATATGTCAAAAGTTGCTTTCAGTTTATCTCAAATCTTCTTGTAACTTGCTCTAGAATCAGATCATAAACCATGTATCTCAATAAGAAATACTAGAAACTGGCATACTTTGTAACCTGACATCTCAGAAGCTTATATTTCAGACAATTATTAAGTAAGAAATTGATTCATACTGGAATAAAATATGCAGACTTCGCCATACCTTCAACGATTATTCAAATATCATCTTTCTTTTTCGCAGATAAAGATAATTCCAATTCAAACCCATAGAAATTATATCCTATTTCCATTCTGGTATCATCACTGGCTTTAACAGTTCTGAAGGTATCAGTATCTGATGTTCAGTTTTATCCTGCTGAAATATAAACATTTGTATACATGTTCGAAATATTGCTTTCCATTCTAGGTCTGCACATCTTCTTCAATTCACTATACAACTTATTTATTTCAAATTGCATAAACATGGTACTACTATAAATTTTCATGCAAAATTTTCTGTAGAAGCTTCTGAATTCTTCGGTACAACTTCTATTTCTAAATAGAAGACAATCATCAGATTCAATCTGAAATTTTTAATCAAAAATCATTTGTACACTATACCATTTAACCAGTAACTCGTTGTCACATTTCTAAGCTTTGCAGATCTGCTGTAGAGGAATCAGTTTAACTTTTGTCTTAACTAAAATTAAGCCCTCTTCAGATGATAACAGTCAGGTATTTTCAGCTTGTAACACAAACAAAACTCTTAATTCAGACTATTCATAACTTTATTTGGGTCCTGTGTGACAGCCCAAAATTGACCCTAGTCGGAATGTGGTTTCGGGACCACAAAACCGAGGCATAAAAATAATTAAAAATTTATTTTGATGCCTATGATATGTGTTAATTTGTGTGTGACATTTTTGATGTTTCGATTTAGTGTTATAAATGCGAATTTCACTAGAAAGGACCTAGTAGTGAACTTTGAAAGTATGATGGGGAAATGTGTGATGACTAGTTGCTCATGCATGCAAAAATAAGGGATTTGCATGTCAAATTTCCCCCCTCAACATAAAGTGGCCGGCCATGGCAAGAGAGGATGGGCAAAACATGTCATGAAACATGTTTTGTTGGTGCATGAGGGAGAAATAATAAACAAAGGTGTATGGGTAAGAAAAGAATGAAAAAAAAATGTGTGTGAGTGTGGTATTCCCCCCCCATTGCCGTGAGTTGTAGAGAAAGAAAGAAAAATTTTGTTCATCCTTTCTTTGAGCCAAAACTAAGGAAGAAGGAGGATTTTTGCTTCATGCTTGGTTTGGAAGAGATCTAGAAGGAGATTTGGCTAAGTTTGCATCAAGATTAAGGTATGTATGAGGTTGTGTTAGGAGTTTCATGCATGTTTTGGTTGCTAACTTGATGAGCATGTTAGCCATGGCTCAAATCTTTGTTATGCCATGGAAATGGTATTTGGCCAAAGTTGTTATGGTGATAAAGCCATTGCATGCTAAGTGTAAAGCTTGATGATGATGCATGCAATGATGGATTGTCTACTCTTGAGTAAGATTTTGAGTTTTCTTTTGTTTAATCATGATTGAAGTTGAAAAGGAGCATGATTGTCATATTCGCCATGATGCATTCATAAGCATGGTTCATGCTTCTTGCATGTTAGTTAAAATTTGTGTTTTGGATGGCTATGGACACCTTGAAATTCGGCCATGCTCATATATGTATATATATGTTTGCACATGATGTTTTGGTTATGAACTAAGTGATGAATATGTTGGTTTAAAGAAGAAGATGTTGAAGAATGATTGTGAAATCGCAAGCACATTCGGCCTAGCACACATATGAGTGCTTGATGCTATATTATAAGTTTTGAGCTACAATATGCAAAGCATTAACTAGTAAAATGCATGCTGTTTTTGTGAGGTATTAAGTGCATAATTGGCCTCAACATGGACATGAATATTCGGCCTTGGGTAGCCTATTGAAGGCTTTAGCTTTTCCTTGATGCTCGAATGAATTGTATTGAATTGCTTGATGTAGTATAAAATGTGCATGACCATTGTGTATTCAAGCTAAAGGTTGGCCATATGACCATTTAAACTCCTTGTCATATTCGCCATAAGCTAGCACAATGAGGTTTTAATAAATTGAATTTGTTTGAATTAGCTCAAGAGCTTAGAGGGCCACAATTGGACAAGGGAAGGAAAAGTGATCGAATAGCCGTAAAAGCCGTTCGACAACATCCGAGGTAAGTCCTCAAGAAGTGACCCTACTTGAATTATGTGAAATGAAGTATGGATGTGTATTGATTATTGACTATGTGTGTATGAGTATTTGAATGATACCGGCTAAGTCCCAAGGCGATTATGCTAGTGATTATAATTGTGTTTGAGCCTTAGTAACGAAAATGAAATATGTATGTCCAATGATTATTGATGTATGTGCGCATGAGAACTTGAATGATATCCGGCTAAGTCCCAAGACGTTAATGCTGGAAATTATATCCGGTTAAGACCAAGGCAATTGTGCTAGTGGCTACTTCGGGCTAAGTCCCGAGGACATTTATGCTAGTAATTATATCCGGCTAAGACCGAAGGCATTCGTCGAGTCATTCTATCCGGCTAAGACCAAGGCATTTGTGCAAATCGTGATATCCGAGTTAAGTCCCGTGAGGCCTTGGTGCGGGTTACCATAACCGGGCTATGTCCCAAGGCGATTGAACGAGTAGCGATATCCGGTTAAACTCGAAGGTATGTGATTTGAAAATTATAAGCTTGCTGGAAAATTTTAGCTAATGCACTTGTGAAATTTCCCAATGACAAGGTAAGTGTGGTGTGTGCTTATGCGCTAGGAGTAAGAGCGTATGAATATCCGCTCCTATGATGGAACGAGTTATCGGCCTTAACGAAGCCGTTATTTGTGTATGAACATAAGAGTTGGGATGGTGAAGTAAGTATGATTATGTGAACGTGTATTAATGAAATGATGCATTTGGCTATGTGAATGTATTGCTTTAATTAAAGCTGAATTTATTGCTTGAGACTTACTAAGCATAAATATGCTTACCCCGTTGCTTTGGCTCTCAGTTTTACAGATTTTGCTCGATGGCAATCGGATTCGGGATCATTAAGGTCGAAGTCATCGACACTATCAAAGCCTCCATCTTGGTATAATTTTGGTTGGAATTTGAAATGGCATGTATAGGACTACCCCTTGTTGGTTCAATTATGTTGTGATGTATATGTATACGGCCATGCGAAAATGGCTCGTAAAAGTAGAGTACGGACTTAGACCGTTTGTGGTTTGTATATATATATATATGGTGTCATGATGTGATTATGGATTGGAAATGGGAGTGTTGGTCACATGATCAGCCATTGGTATGGTTAAAATGATCATATATGAACCTTTGTATGGCAAGACTAGTTGGTTCATGGAGACTACAAAATAGGTAAGACCTACCTTAAAAACAGAAGCTGCCAGCTGCAGTGACGTGAATGTGAAAAATCACCAAAATTTGTAGGAATGGTATTAAATAGTGAATAAGCTATTAAATGAACCTTGATGAGTCTATTTTCATATGGAAGAAACGAAATGGCCATAGGAGCTACATGTTAAGAGATATGAAAGCTATTGTGAGACAGGGCCAGAACGGTTTCTGGGTCCCCTGTCGCAACTTTAAAAATTTACTATAAATTATCCAGAAAGAATTAGGAGTCATGCCTTATATGTACAGATTCAATTTTGAGTCTAGTTTCATTTGAAACAAACGACACCAGTATTAAATCCCTGTACAGAGAGATATTCAAGTTATAACGCGCGAAGGTCAGAGCAGTCGATCCCTGTAACATGGGTGACTTTAACTAATAAACTGTACCAATTGGCCCGACCAAAAATTCTAGAAATAAATCCATGGATGGATATATGAGTCTAAATTCAAGGAAAATTTACGAAACCAGTTTCCGAGTTTTGAAACTCGAGATATGATTTTTAAGGCGACGGTGACGCAGTTTTCCAGCCTGACTGGAAATGTCAAATTGGTGGGCAAATATGTGGTCTTGGCTTGTTAACCCCTCGTGTCCGACACCGGCAACGGTCTCGGGTTCGGGGTGTTACATCCCGGATGATAATCAATTATCATATCTTGATATTTTAATGTAAGGACAATAGCTACCACTTCCCATAACATAAACCCTTAGTTCACTTTCTTGTATCAAAACATTGCTATCCCTGTAAGTCTCAAGTTTCTTTACCGAATTTCAAGCTAAACTAGAACTACTGCTTCAGTTAACTGAACTTTCAACTAATCAAAACCTTGCTGACATTCATCAGATCATTCCAATTCCAAGTCTCTGTAATATTTGCATCATCCAAAAATCCTTTTTCAAATTTCTGGTAATAATCGACTAGTCTTAAAAAATCTCTGATTTCAGATATATTTTTCACTATTATTTTAATCACAAGATCTATAGCTGATTTAACTTCTTCAACCAACAGAAGTTCGGGTAACTTTTCTGGAAACACATCAGAATTCTCTCGCACTATTGCCACGAATTTAAACCTTAACTTAAATACTTTAATATCTAATACATAAGCAAAGAAAATACCATAATCCCTTTCCGGAACATTTCTGTGTTGACATGATTGATATCACAATAGACAAATCGTTCAATCTTCTATGATTCAACAAAACACTTTATCATCTTGACTTTGCAATATAATATATTTTTGCTTATAATTTACCACAGCATCATGCAAAACTAACCATTCCGTTCTCAAAATCACATCAAACAGTAATAACGTCAAATTGATCAGAAAACATTACTCTAGTATCATTATCAGACAATTCCAATAATGTCATCTGGTAGAGAAAAATCTTCTTAGATACGATTTACTTATACCCTAGCTGATGTTTATTCTTCAAATTTTACAGTGAAGTCCTTTGTCACACTTCGGCTTTCACTCATATTTCCGAGATTACAGGGTGATCTACTTCTGGTATCTGTGCTACTCAGCCTTGAAGTTTGAATAATATATTTCTCACCTTTCTTCAAACAATCAGTAAGATAACGATCAAATGAATCATATCCAACATATGTAGCTCAAGATCTTAGACTAAAGCATCAGGTATCTCAATCTTTTTACATGAAGTTTTAGCTTCCATTTCAATCTGTCTTTTCTCTTTATTAAACCCTTCGACTTTATGTCTTCATTTAAACCATCTTCAAACCACTTGTACATTACAGTTTTAGTCAGAATACACCCTCTAGTATAATTATTCAATCAAATAAATTCCCTTCATACACAGTTATCGTCATATAACTCTATTTAAGCTTCAGGAATTCTTTATATCCCTGATCAAGAAATCTCTGACTGATATATATTTCTTTCAGAACCCATTTTGGAAAATTTCCCGAATAACTCTCTCTTAATCACAACATAAATCAATATTTTCCACCACTGGTAAGTTGAATATTTTAACAGAAATATCATATATTTTTAACATTTATTCGGTGAACAAAATAATTCATTTACAACTCTGATAATATTCTTTAACAAAATTTCAGTTCTTCAAAATCATTTTCAGTTGGAATTCTCAATTCTTCCACACTATATTTACGGAGTATTGGTAACAGATAACTTACCCGTTCAGACATGCTCTGTACCTTGAAACACGTCGGGAACCGATTGAGAAATAGGAGGGGTAGATATTGTAGTAGATACAGTTTCTTCTACTCACTAAAGAGCATTAGTTATAATTCTAAATAATTATGTATCATCTTTTTCTCTATTATTTCATCAGTCAACATTCAGTAATTAATTACTCATTGTGTTAATACTCAATGTTACCGATTCAGTTTCCATCTATTTCACGAGACTATTCGTCTCCAGTATACATTTCGTAATTAATACCATCGATATGTTCATCTAACATTTTCAACTATAAAACAGAACCAAACAATTATATCAGTTTCCGATCCTGACTCAATTTCGACTCAACTATGGCATGTAACTCTGGACTCAATCCGAGCTCGATTTAGTCCGAGAATCGGCTAAACTTGAATAGCTCTAATACCACTAAATGTAATACCCCCTAACCCTTATCCGTCCCCGAAACAGGATTACGGGGCATTACCAGTCAATGCAGTTCAATTACAGACATTAATTAATATAATTGTTTACACTTATCCTAAATTTAACATATCGTCCCTTTAATGGGCCTTCGAAGTCCAATATGATTAGTAAAATCAATTCGGGACTAATTTAAAATCACTGCGAATTTTTCTCAAAATTTTAAAACTTTCCTATCGAATAGTACCCACACACCCGTGTGCCAGGTCCTGTGGACTCAAAATGAGTCTTAAAATTCAAGTTTACCAACATTGCAAATCATAAACCACAAACAACATAATTTCTAATCTTTTAACATACTCAAATTACGATCAAACACATCTAAAACATATTAAATCGACCATCGTAAGTGTCTAACCAATGTACCTTTATTGGTACCACAATTTTTATCAACAAAACCTAACGATAATTTACTAATCAAACCTATTTATAATTATACCCAATTTTTCATTTTTATACCAAACTTAATTAAGCTATGTACTCAACCATTATCATTTATAACAACATTTACAATAACTTTCCAAAATGACCACATTTGACTTCCTAGGTACATGCCATTACCAATAATTGACATACTTCTCCACTTATAGTTTGGGATTGGCCTGCGATGCTGATTCAATGATCTGACTTTAACTTATCCTACGCATGGAAACAAACCGTACGCTGAGTATGAACTCAGTGGTATTTCTACAATCTAAACACTTAATAACATAACATACACTTAAAATCATATAATGATCATAAATATTCAATTATTCATTTCATGGATAAATTTTTTATAACTCATTCAATTTTATCATCTATTAACCCATTAGCTTTTCAAAATAAATTCACAAATCATTTAAAACAATAATATTTTCCATTCATATGTCTCACTTACACTTCTGTTCACTATTCAATTTCAGTAAATAATATTCAACTATTACATTTCATTCAGTAACCCATATAATCCAAGCTCAATATCAATCAATATTTTTTAGTGTCACTTAATTTATCAATTTCATTTAGTAACATTCAAATATTCAGTAGCAATTAGTTATTCAGTAACAATCATTTGCTCAGTAGCAATCAGTTATTCGGTAACGATCAATTATTCAGTAACAGTCAGTCATTCAGTACTTTTATTTACCCCTATTAACATGACTCGAACACTGATGGATACACAGATCCAACCATCACACCAGTACAGTACAGCAGATAGTGCCTCATCGGCCAAGCCGAAGTAAACAATAATAGTACAGTACAGAGTACCTCATCGGAATAATTCGCAGTAACAGTAACAGTACGACACACAATGTGCCTCATTGACTTAAAGTCGAAGTAACAATATGACATTTATAGTGCCTCATCGACTCAAGGTCGAAGTATCCCTGAACACTTCCAATCCTATGGCATGCCAACTATATCCGACTTACCCCGAATACTGTTAATAAGGTGTTCAATTTCACTTTCAAATTTTTTTTTCAACCAATACACATTTCAATTAATCACATATATTCTAAAATCAATACAATTCACTTTATTTTTCAATAACAAATATTTAAATTTCACAATAATCGCATATTCATAATTAATTTTATCACATCCCCAATCAATATATTTTTCAAATATAACAAATATCCAATATTCAATTTTCATATCAACCACATATATCTATATAAATTCAATTCAATAACAATTACTAATACTTACCTTAACTTCTTACAAAAACATATAAACGAATATAACAGTTAATAATTAAAATTCAGTTTAATTACCAACTCAATTTAAATTCAATACTAATGCTCAAATATCATATAAATTATAGTTTCAAAAATACTCAATTAAATATCAAATATACTACACTTACCTTAATTTTCTTACCACAAACATTTAAATTAAAATATAACAATTAATAATTAAATTCGGATTATAGAAATACAAACCGTGAATTTTTCTTGAGTTTACTCCTCGTCCACCTTTTCTTTTCCTTTCTTCATAGATGCCTCGGGTGCGATGCTAGCTATGAAAAATTAAGATAATTTATACTATTAATACAAAACTAATTTATATTGAATAATTGAATTTCTATTCAATTTCTACCTTATTTTCAATTTGATCCTAACTAAGTCCACTTACTTTTCTAACTCAATTCATACTTTATTTCTACTCAATTTTCTATCATATTCAACATAAATATCCAATGTTCATGATAAAACCTTAATTTCAAATTTCTTCAAATTTAGTTCTTCAAACACAAAACTTATAGCTTACTTTACAATTTATCCCTTTATCAATTCTAATCAATAATTCTATCAAATAAATCCCTAATTCATCTTTTTGTTCAACATGAACTATGTTCAAAAACCTTAAAACTTCCAAAATCTAAATTTAATTTCATCAAAACTTTGTTCTAAAGCTTTTAAAACATCAAAATTAAAAGAAAAGGACATAATTGACATACCTATTTAAACCTCAAGCTTCAAACACTCAAATTTCCCTTTCTTCTTTCTTTTATTTCTTTCCTTCTTTTCTTTTCTGTTTTCGTTTCATATTCTATTTCCTTTTCATTTCTTTTGTTTCTTTTATTTATTATAATATATTATAATACATATATGTACATATACTTAATATTTAAGTTTATTATAATATTAATAATTATATATATATAATCTTTCCACATGGATTTATCAACTCCATATACTTGTTAAAAATAAGATTTATTCATTATATAAATATATTATAATATAATTAATTAAAATATCTTTTATAAATAATAAATATCTATTAATAATTAAATACATGCATTACAAATGTATGTATTTTTATTAATACACTTGTATCAAATCATAACCACGCATTTGTCTTTCAATTATTTATTTTATTTATTTTATATAAAATCTATTTTCTTAAATAAAAAGTAATTAAATAAATATTTTACAATTGTACAAATATATGTTGTAACACCCCAAACCCGGCCTAGAAGTTTGGCTCGAATCTGGCGTGTTACATTGAAGTGTTTTTCGAAAACCTTGTTTCCATTAAAAACCCTTCTTAATAATTAAAAACTTATACCCTTTTTAAACCCTGTTAGAAAACCTCAGCTGAATAACATTCTTAACAACTTTGTAAAAATCTTGGCAGTTGCAGAAGCTTAATTTAAAAACAATTGCGGATACGTGATGTTTTGAACAAAAGTAGTTGCTTTGGAAAATCGTGTTCTAATACTAGCAATTATAAGAACAATAAATAAAATTCCAAATTTGAAATCCAAAAAATTACAACGGCTTTACTACAACCCACATAAAAACATTTAGAGGTAATAATCAAAACTGTAACATAAACAGTGTGTGTGGCTTCCTCCGAGTCCCTCGGAACTCCGATTCGTCTAAGGCTGAAAATTACCTGAAAGGTTAATAAACGGGGTGAGTTTACGAAAACTCAGTGTGAAATCCCCTACTATATAAAAGGAACAGTCAGTCATATAAAAGAATTAAAAGTCTGGCCCCAGCCCTACTTACAGTTTCAGTACCAATTGGGCCTTAGCCCATTACAGAATAAGAAACATTATCAGAACTAGAATTAAAATGAGAATCAGAATCAGAATCAGGTGACAGAATTAGAATCAGAATTAGAATCAGAATTAGGTGACAGAATCAAAATCAGTATCAGGTAACAGAATCAGAATCAGAATGTGAATGCAATCCCAACCCAATCCAGCCGTATACACCCCCGTACCAACCTTACACCATGTGGAGAGACAACTCGACCCACCCATCCGCGACACACCACAGAATTTGCAGCATGGCTGCTAGAACAGATATTGTGATAGAGTCACCAGAAACAAATATTGTGGCAGAGCCACCAGAACAGATATTTGTGGCAAAGCCACTTAACAGAATATGTGGCACAAAGCCATCGATAACTGCATTATGTTAGGCACATAGCCATCAACTAGAGTAACATAACCGGTACACAACCCTAGGTAAATGTGATCGACACAGAGTCGTTAATAACCATATAGTGGCACATAGCCTTAGGCAAGTACGTTTGGCACACAGCCATAATCAGGTTGGCACAGAGCCATATGTAGGTTGGCGCAAAGCCATAATCAGAATAATTGGCTTTAAGCCATTGGTAGTTGTATCATGTTAGGCACATAGCCATCAGCGATGGTAATATAATCGGCACACAGCCTTGTGTAAATATGATCGACACAGAGTCATCAATAATCATATATTGGGCTTAAAAGCCACCGGTAGATCCACAATCGTCAAGCAACCATGTGATCCTAACAGATTAGATATTCCTCCGTACAAAATCCCAACCCATGCAACATGTTATGTATGCAGAATGTCATGCCCATATTTGAATCAAACAATCACAGTCAAGTCATTCATATCACCAGCGTATATTCACAATCAAATCCGTCAACCACACAGTCCAAGTCAGTCACTTGCCCACAAGGGCAAAACAGTCATTTAACACTCTAGGGGCAAAATGGTAATTTTACCTTATAAGGGTATCTCGGTAATTCTACCCTACACGGGTATTTCGATATTTCTACCCTACAAGGGCATTTCAGTAATTCTACCCTACAGGGGTATTTAGTAATTCTACCCTACAAGGGTATTTCAATAATTTTGTAAATCGAGGGTAAAATGGTAATTCTGTAAATTAGGGGTACTTTTGTAATTTTACAAGTCGAGGGTATTTCAGTAATTTGGTAAACTAAAGTATTCTAAACAGGGATAACAATACGAATGGGCCTAAAGGCCATTCTCGGTCCAAATGGACCCACACGCTCGTGTGGCCCTTTTCGCCCAAATCTAGCCACAGATATGAGATTCACCTAGCCTAGTCCAATATTTACTACACAATGAAACAACTTATCCAATTGGTCCCGTAGGCCCATTGTGCCCACATGGCCCCTTTCGGCCCATCGTGGCCCGAAGTAGCCATCCTATAGCTAGAGTAGTGAGAAATACACACCTGATAGGAGACTGGAGTTAATCCACGCTTCGAGCACTCTTAGCCGATGCCCAACCCAAACGAGCATGCCATAAAGCGAAAGGGATCAGCCAAGAAAGGTACCTTTACTCTCCTCATGGTTCTCTCTATTTAAAGCCAGCGTCGCATCCACTCTTATGTTAGCTTCTCGATGTGGGATCCCTCCATCATCAGAGTTTAAATTCAACACCAACTCTTGTCGCCCCCTGTTAGCAAAATAAATGTTCTTTGATTGCCATGAGTTTCGAACCCTGAACCTCTTTGCCAACTTTATGACACCACCTTCCTGCCTCTTATGTGGCACTACTTTGCCACCAGACCGCAAGGCTTTTTGTGACACAATTTCTCCAACAATATTCTTAAGGCCTACCTACTACACCCAGGGTTTGATTCACCTTAAACCAAAATTTTTGCTAGAGTCCAGGTTTGAACCCAGGACTTCTCCAACACTTCTCAGCACAGTTAACCACTAAAACAAGCCTTCATTAACAAAATTTACATGCGCAACAAAATATTATAAGCTGCCTTCAACCGCTCCCATGCTTAAGGCCCAAAACTTTTAGGCCCAAATTCAGGGTGTTACATATGTATTACACATGTATATTTTTATTACTATACATTTGTCTTTACTTTAATTTATTTCATAATATAATATCAATTTAATAAAAATAACATTAATAAATATCAAATATAAAACCATAATAAATAATAATAATTTAATATACATATTTATGCATAAAAATAAAAGATTTTTATGCATTTGCTGCCTCACTTAGGACAAATGGCATAATTGTCATTTTGGTCCTTTTTATTTTCTTTTAATCTACAATTAAACTTTCACACTTTATTCAATTTATTATTTTTTTCCTAATTACTCTTAATTAAGCTAAATTCACTTAATTAAAGCCTAATTAACGGTCGATTAACTTCATAAATATTTTTAATAAATATTTACGAATCCATTTTTCAGAAACGGAGACTTGAAAATATATTTTTCGATAACCGTAAAATTTAGGTCGTTACACATGAGATGTGGCTTATATTGATTATTGGGTTGTAACCCTATTATATGTGCATGCACAAGCTTAAAAGTTTCATGTGATGTGAGTATGTGACTTGATGTGGTGTGCAATGTCTTAGACAAGCATGTTATTCTACGTATGTGAAATATGTTGGTATGTTATAAAGTTATGAGTTAGCCTTGAATATGAATGTTTGATGATTAAATTGAAATCTTTTGGTATGATGGTAACCATTGTATAAAAGTATAAGTGATATCATAATAGACAAGGCCAAATGAGTGTGTAAAACACATGAATCATGACATGCAAATGCTATGTTTGTGGCCTAAATGAAGATGTTTAATCATTAAATGGAGGCCATGTTATATGTCCTTTATATTGTATAAATGTGTGAGGGTTTATGGTTGACCAAGGCTTGGAAAATAGCCTAAGTGTTGGCCACACGGGCAGAGACACGGCCGTGTGGCTCAGCCGTATGGGGAACACAGCCTTAGCACACGGGCGTGTGACTTGGCCATGTGACCCCATTTCATTGCTGACATCATAAACAGAGAATTACACGGGCTATGGAAATGGGCGTGTCCCAAGCCACACGGGCATGTGTGACCACATGGCCTAATCCACATGGGTGTTGACTCTCTAAACATGGAAATTCCCTAAGTGTTGTAAAATTTTCGAAAGTTCTCAGTTTAGTCTCGAACCACCCCCGATCTATGTTTTGGGCCTCGTAGGCCCGTATAAAGGACGATATGCATGTGTTTGAATGTTTTTGATTTGGTTGAAATTTTATCACCCGGTTTTACATGTACGTGTATGTTTAAGTCTGGTAATGCCTCGTATCCTATCCCGGTGTCAGACACAGGTAAGGGATTTACACCCGTTGGAACAAATTTTGACATCAGACCCTCTAAATGATGAAGAGGGGGATGAATACTTAGTTTTCCTAGAAGCTAATCAAAGGGGATTTAATCCACAATCCTATTTTGAATCTTTGGAGTTAGAGAATAGGAATTATGCCCAACAAAAAGTGTCAATCAATGAGCCATCTAAATTAGAAGTGAAGGTACTTCCCTCACATTTAAAATATGTTTATTTAGGTAACACTTCTACTTTTCCTGTGATTGTTTCAGCGAAATTAACCGTTAAGTAAGAAGAGAAACTCATCCTAGTATTGAAACAATTTAAGAAGACTATCAGATGGACCATAGTCGATATTCGCGGCATTAATCCGTCTGTGTGCATGCACAAGATCGTCCTAGAAGATGGCAAGAAAGGGACGATTGATGGACAACAAAGACAAAACCCCATCATGAAGGACATGGTAAAGAAAGAAATCATCAAATGGTTAGATGTAGGTATAATTTATCCCATCTCAAATAGTTCATGGGTAAGTTTAGTCCAGTGCGTGCCAAAGAAATGAGGTATTACAGCCATTAAGAACGAGAATAACTAGTTGATTCCAACTAGGACAGTTACGGGATGGAGAATTTATATCAATTATCAGAAGCTGAACAAGACGACTAGGAAAGATCACTTTCCTTTGCCGTTTTTGAACCAGATGTACCATTTTCTCGATGGATTCGTGGGTTATAATTAGATCACAATAGCATCAGATGATCAGCACAAGACAACATTCACCTGCCTGTATGGTACATTTGCACTTAGACGCATGCCATTTGGTTTATATAAGCATCTGCTACATTTTAAAGATGTATGATGTTTATTTTTACTAATATGGTTGAGAAATACTTGGAAGTATTTATGGATGATTTTTTAGTATTTGGAAATACATATGATGATTGCCTAGCCAATCTAGCTAAGGTACTAAGGCGATGTGAAGAAAAAAACATCGTACTAAACTGGGAAAAGTGTCATTTCATGGTATGAGAAGGTATTGTTCTAGGGCATTGGATAACGAGACATGGAATTGAGGTAGATAAATCAAAGGTAGACGTTATTGAGAAAATCCCACATCCAGCATCTGTAAAGAGTGTTAGGAGCTTTTTGGGCCACGTCAGTTTCTATCAAAGATTAATCAAGGACTTCTCCAAAATTGCTAAACCCTTATGCAAATTATTGGAGAAGGACACGATGTTCAAATTTGATCAGAAAAGCTTAAGATCTTTTAAAGATTTGAAGAGTCGATTAGTTTTGGCACCCATAATCCTTACACGAGACTGGGATTTTCCATTTGAATTGATGTGTGACACAAGTGACTTCGCGATAAGAGCTGTCATGAGCCAGTGAAGGAATAAAGTTTTTCATCCCATCTACTGCACAAGTCGGACTCTGACAGGAGCTCAACTGGATTATATGGTAACAAAGAAAGAGTTACTTGCTATTGTGTTTACTTTTTGACAAGTTTCGATCTTATCTTATAAGTACCAAAGTGATTGTTTATACGGACCACTCGATAATTAAGTCTTTACTTGGAGAGAAGGACGCTAAGCTGAGACTGATCCGATGGGTACTTCTACTTCAAGAGTTCGATCTAGAAATTCAAGATCAAAAGGGAGTAGAAAACCAAATAGCAGACCACTTGTCCAGATTAGAGCTGTAAGAAGGGAATTCTCTACTTATACCCATTCAAGAGACATTTTCATATGAACACATACTAAGGGTAAATCATGTCCGTAATACCCCTTGATTTGCTAATATTGCTAACTATTTAGCTTATGGTTTGATGCCGATGAATAAGACGTATCATCAAAAGAAAAAGTTTCTTCATGATGTGAAGTACTATTTCTGGGAAGAACCATACTTGTTTAAAAAGTGTGCAGATCAAATGATCAGGAGATACGTGGCAGAAGATGAAGTACATAAGATTCTATATTATTGCCACTTAGCTCTGAGTGAAGGACCCTTCGGAGGTACACGTACTGTGACCAAAGTATTGCAAGCTGGATTCTTTTGGCCAACACTATTTAAATACGTGTATGCTTATGTAAGGAGCCGTGATCAATGTCAAAGGGTTGGAAACATCACAAACAGAAATGAGATGCCTCGAACAAATATCATTGAGGTAGAACTATTCGATTTTGGGGTATTTACTTTCTCGGTCCTTTCCTTTCGTCTGTTGGTCACAAGTACATATTGGTAGTAGTAGACTACGTGTCTAAATGGGTTGAGGCTGAGGCATATCCAACGAACGATGCTAAGGTTGTGATGAAGTTTTTGTAGAAGTATGTGTTCACAAGGTTTGGAACCCCAAGAGCCATCATCAGTGATGAAAGGTCCCATTTTGTGAACAAGTGGTTGAAATGGTTACTCGAAAAGCACGGAGTGAAGCACAAGGTTGCCACAGCTTACCAGCTGCAGACAAATAGGCAAGCTGAACTGGCAAACAAAGAGATCAAAGGCATACTCGAGAAAGTAGTTTACCCGAACCGATGAGATTGGTCCAAAAGACTAAATGATGCTTTATGGGCCTACAGGATAGCATACAAGACACTTTTGGGGATGTCACACTATTGGTTGGTCTTTGGGAAAGCCTTTCACTGCCCTTGGAGTTAGAACACAAAGCTTGCTGGGCTCTCCAACAACTTAACTTGGATCTTAAGCTTGCTATAGAGAAACGGATGTTCCAACTTAATGAGATAGAAGAGTTCTGAATGTTCTCATATGAGAATGCCAAATTACTCAAGGAAAAACTTAAGAGATGGCATGACAAACACATTCGGGTTCGAGAATTTGAAGCAGGTCAGCAAGTCTTGTTATTCAATTCTAGATTAAGGTTCTTTCCAGGTAAGTTAAAATCACATTGCTCTGGTCTATTTACGATTCACTAAGTTTATCCATATGGAGTTGTCGAACTTCAAAGTAAATGAGGTAATTTTCAAGTCAATGCTCAGCGCTTAAAATATTACTGGGAACGAGATCAAATCTCGTTCATTTTATCAGATATTTAATTTTTCTTGTTTTTATTTTTTTTAATAAATGATTTAGGGTATATTTTTGAGATTAGCATGTTTAAATAAATTCTATCTAGGAGATTGGAACTTAAGCGGGACCGTTTATGACCCTTCCAATCTTTCCTGGGAATTGATTTTAACATAATCTTCCGAGAAATTATTCCCTAAATGGAAAAATAAGTTTTTAGTTTTCAAATAAAAGGGTCAATTTTGATCCAAGTTTTAAATTGCAACTCAATTTCAAATTTTCTTTAAGTCTAGGTACTTAATTGAACTATTTTCAAATTTTGGTTGCTCTTTTGTAAATACTAAAAATTAGATGTCTCTTTTGTAAATATTTTCAAAAGTCCTCTAGAATAAATTTTTAATTTAATTTAATAAATAAGATGATAATAATTAATATATAATTATATCTATTATATTATATATTAATTATTATCAACTTTGCATAGAATTAGGATTAGTTTAAATTTGATCATAATTTATTTAATAAATATTTATCTTTGATAAATTAATAGCAAATAATAATTTAATATGCATTATATTAATTATTAATTTTTGTTAACTCTATGTAGAATTATAACTTGGAATATCTTAATTATTAATTTATTCTAAGAACACCTTTGCCTTTTTTTTTCACTCATCCCTCCATCAATCCTAGCATCCATAACCCACGAAGTACCAAATCACCTAGTGCCAAACACTCTAGCCATAACACCGGCTAGCTCCATACGTAACCCTCACACCTAGCAGCAGCTCCATTCGACCAGCAGCCCACGCACGCAACCAGCGGCCCCCACATACACCGTGCATGCCAGCAGCCTACTCCTTGTCGCCGCACCTGCCACACGTCCAGCTCCAGCAGCTCATCAGGCCTGATCGACGCAACTGCTTGCTGCTTACTTCGTCGTATCCGCGCAGCGCAACATGCCCTGATGCTTGAGCAAGGATCCGCCCGATAGTGCCACTTGCTGCCCGTGCATCTGCTCACACTGCACATTGCTACTCACACCAACATCCTTGCCTATCACACCACACCATCAAGACACCCTACAACCATCCCTAAACCAACCCCTTTTGCTTTATATTTATTTTCTTTGAGTTCTTAATTTTTATAAAAAGGTGGTAAGACAAATTTTTCTCCTAAAATTTTATTTTATTTAATTATTTAATTTTCCAATTTATTGAATTATTAATATTTTATACTAATTAAAATTTTGAGAAAATATTTGTTTCCATCTTATGTTCAGGTTAATCATGCCTCGCAAGAGAACTCGTGCCTCTGCCCAAATAGACGAATCACAAAGTAAATTCCACTATGAAGAAGCCAAAGTGAGATACGAAAGTGTTTTCAAGAATCAACAGATGCACCTAGAAAAAAGCTTTACGCTGAAAGAAAGCAAATATGTTGATTTCATGGCACGCATTCGACAAATTGCTGAAGCTCTCATTTGGGAGTTATTTTGTGAGAAAAGACCTAATGCAGATAAGGAGTTAGTTCGTGAATTTTATGTGAATTTGACCTCAACCGAACTGACAGAAGTTTTTGTTCACGGAATCAAGGTACCAATAACCTCAAACGCTATTAATGAATTCTTTGAATTACCTGATTTCGAAGATGACAAATATTCTTTCTTGATGAGCAACATTGAGTCTGAAAATCTGCAAGAAATCCTCGAGGAACTTACAGTTCCAGGTTCTAAGTGGACTATGCCAAAGCAAGGAATTCACACTTGTCGCAAAGAGTATTTGAAACCACTAGCGAAGGTATGGTTCTATTTCATTTGATTCAGCCTTATGCCCATTTAACATGGGACTACAATTTCATTAGAGCGAATGGTCTTATTATAATCAGTTTTAATTGGAAATACCATTGATGTGGGAAAAATCATCCTGAGGGAAATGCGGAATTGTGCTGCTAGACATTTTGGCCCAGCTTACTTTCCCTTTACAATAACAATTTTGTGCTTGAAAGCTAAAATTATTGCAAACATAAAGAGGACAAGTTATAGCCAGGGCACAATCACAGATTGGGACCTCTACCGAATAGTTGGAGACTCTGTCCTACAATAACGAGTTGAAAAAAGCGAGCATCCTGAAAAAGAAGAAGAAGATCCCACAGAGATTGAACCAATGCAGTCAACTGAAATCCCTGATAAGGCAGAACCAATGGAACCAATAACCGAACCTGACGTCGCAACTTCAACGTTCAGGACTCAATCACCTCATCCAGATCTTCGAGATGAGCTGTCAAAATTGATGGATATCATGCAACATATGCAGTGGCAACAACAAGCTTACTAGAGATATTCAAAAATACTAGAGGACTCAGTGTGAAATGTTCTTACGAAAATATACAATGAACCGTTTATTTTTGTGGCTGAGTTTTCATATTTCATATTTGAACCATGGAGTCCACTATCAATGTAACACCCCGTACCCGAGTCCGTTACCGGAGTCGAACACAAGGTGCACACAGACTTAACTTAATTGTTTCACAGTCCATAAAAAAAAATTTTCCAGACTAGCTGATTACTGCGTCACTGTCTCCTTAAAAATCATATCTTGAGTTTTCAAGCTCGAAAATCAGTTTTGTAAATTTTCTGTGAAACTAGACTCATAATTCCATCAACATATTTTTTTCTAGAATTTTTGGTCGGGCCAATTAGTACAGTTTATTAGTTAAAGTCTCCCCTAATCCAGGGTTCGACTACACTGACCTTCACACATTACGAATTGGATATCTCCCTGTACAGGGCTTCAATACTGATGCCGTTTGTTTCCATAGAAACTAGACTCAGAGAGTAATCTATAAATATATGGCATGACTCCTAATTATCTCTGGTTAATTTACAATGAATTTCCAAAGTCGGAACAGGGGATCCAGAAACCGTTCTGGCCCTGTTTCACGAGAACTTTAATATCTCTTAACATATAACTCATATGACCGTTTCGTTTCGTCCATATGAAAGTAGATTCATCAAGGTTCATTTACATAATTTATTCACTATTTAATACCATTCCTACTATTTTTAGTGATTTTTCACATCCACATCACTGCTGCTGTCAGCATCTGCCTTTAAGGTAGGCTTTACCTATTTCATGATTTCCATGATTCAATTGGCCCTTTTTGCATACATAGCACAAAGCGTGATCATGATTAACCATTCCAATGGCTAATCGTTTCAAAATAATTCCATACCTCATAATGATCAACATACAAACGATTATAGTACTATGCTAAAAACGTATATAAGCCATTTTCGCATGGCTATCCAAGTTTACACAAAACCGAAAGGTACATGTCCTACAACAAAAGGGTAGTCCTATACATGCCATTTCAAAGTTCAACCAAAATTGTACCAAAATGGGGCTTTGATAGTGTGGATGACTTCGACTTGATGATCCCGAATCTGATAGCTAACGGCGAACCTATAAACAGAGAGCCAAAGCAACGGGTAAGCATTTTAATGCTTAGTAAGTCTCAAGCAATGAAATCAGCTTTGACTAAAGTATTACATTCACATAGCTAAATGAATCACTCTATTAATACACATTCTCATAATCATACTTACTTCACATTACCGACCCTTATGTTCATACACAAAAGAACAACTTAGCCAAAGGCGGTAGCTCGTTTATCAACTGAGCGAATACTCACTTGTAAGGACTCAACTAATTCAAGCACATACGAACATACCTCATTGCTGGAATTTTCACAAGTGTATAAACTGAAATTTTACAGCAAGATTGCTCATTTCGAGTCACGTACCTTGGATTTAACGGATACAACCACAAGCACAATTGCCTTGGTCTTAACCCGGATTTGGTAACTTGCACCATTGCCTTGGTCTTAGCCGGATATAACAACTTCATACGAATGCCTTGGTCTTAGCCAGACATAATCACTAGCATAAATGCCTTGGGACTTAGCCGGATATCATTCAAATGCTCATGTACACATATATCAATAATCACGACACATCCATATTTCATTTTCGTTACTAAGGCTCAAACACAAAATATTTATCAAACCTTTACAATTTCGGCTCAATAGCCACACACAAGGAGCATGATTTCAATATAATTCAAGTAGGGTTATTACTCAAGACTTACCTTGGATGTTGTCGAGCAATTTAAATGCTACTCGACTACTTTTTCCTTCCCTTTATCGGATTTAGCTCCCCTTTGCTCTTGAGCTTAATTTGACAAATAAATTGATTTAATCATTAGAGCATCGAAAGAGGAATTCAAGGTACTTAGCCAATATATATACTCATTAGGCATCAAAGTCGCATATGTACGAAATCATGAATCGAACTCAACACATTAGTTAATATTCCTCTTAGCGAATTTTCTAAGCCAAGAATAGGCATCAATATGCTTGCCTCTAACCGAATGCATGCACACCAATTCCCTCATGTGGCGAATATGCATGTCCATGTTGAGGCCAATTATACACTTAATACCACACAAAAACAACATACATTTTACTAACTAACGCATTCATATTGTAATTCAATACGCATCAATCATTTACTCCATAAGCGAAACACCATCATATGTAATTATATGCCTTGAGATAGTATATATGTCATACCAATACATCATGTGCAAACATATATATATATATATATATATATATATATATATATATGCAAGAGCCGAATCTCAAGTTGATTATAATTAAACATGAACATAAATCCAAAACACAAATCTTACTTTCCATGCAATGAGCATAAATCATACTTATGAATGTACCATGACCGAATACATCACAACACCATAATTTTGGTCATGATTAAACAAAGAACTTAATGTCTTACTCAAAAATACTAAAAAGAAAGTCCAAGAGCCATCAATCCACCATCACATATATCATTAGCAAGCTTCATATTTAACATGCAATGGCATTAACACAAAATCCACCTTGGCCAAATACCATCCCCATGATATAACAAAGATTTGAACCATGGGCTAATAAGAACATCAAGTTAGCAACCAAAAACATGCATGAATCTCATGGCACAACATCAAACATACCTTAATCTAGACACTAGTATGGCCAAGCCTCCTCCTAATCCTCTTCCAAACCAAGCATGAAGCAAAATTCCTTCCTTCTTCTTTAGTATTTTCGGCCAAAAAGAATGAGAAAAGATGAACAATTTTTTTTTTCTTTGCTTTTCTTCAACTCACGGCAAAGGGGGGGGGTTCACTCACACACATTTTTTTTTTCATTCTTTATTACCCATACTTATTTGTTTATTTCTTTTCTCCCATGATGTACCAACATAACATGTCTAGGACATGTTTTGCCCATGATTCCTTGTCATGGCGGCCACTAGAACTTGGGGGAATTTGACATGCAAGTCCTCCCCTTTGACTACATGCACTATTAGGTCCTTATAGATTAGCCTATCACTTTTCAAAAGTGTCACACAAGTCCTACTAACTGAATTCACATGCAATCGGCTAAATCGAAGCTTGAAATTTTCACACATTAATAATTACATATTCTAGACAATAAATATTACGTTCAAACATTTCGGTGACTCAGTTTAGTGGTCCCGAAACCACTTCCCGACTAGGGTCAATTTTGGGCTGTCACAATCAAAGAGGGAGCGAAGTGATTCATGCAAAAAATAAGACGATAGAGCAAAAGATGAGTCAGATTCGGAAGGATCTGCAAATAAATAAAAATGAAGGAACTTGACTTTATTTTATTTCCATTCTTAGGTTATTTAATAGTATTAGGTTTTATTAGGAATTTTTATTTTCGCAGAGTAAAACAAGAGGTGGAAACCATAAATAAAAATGAACAAGTTGCAAAGTACAAAGTGTGGCAATAGATATATACATTTCTAGGATTGGATCTAGAGAGAGTTTGGTACTAAAGTAGCCAAATTGACTCACCTCCTCTTTTCTAGAATCCTACCTGGTATATAGTATCTGTTCACTTTTAACAATAAGGACATTCTTCATCTTAAGTAGGGGGATCGAAAAATTGAAATTATTTCCTCTTAGAATAAATTTTTCTTTCAGTTATGATTAGGTTATATTTTGTTCAAAAATTTGAAATTTTGTTAAGTATTCTAAATTTCAGTATGAATAAAGTTCAATTATTTCAATAATTGTTATGTTAACTGAAATATGACATAAATGTATTTTTAATAAAGCATGCAAATCATATCATAAAATTTTTAGTTCCTTAGGAAAGTTGGGCATGCGTGAAAGTTTAAGTCTCTAGAATTGATTTAGTAGTTTCTTGAGGTGAAATCCTAGGAAGCATGAAATGCTGAAAATGATTTAGACAACTTTTGTTTGGCCCGTTTGAGCCTTTCAAGCCAACCTTGATGAACTTTTATCTTTTGCAACCCAAATTTGAGACTATATGGCGTAATCTTATTTGAACCTTTGAGATATTTAGCCATCACTTTTCTTTTAATTATCTTTAAATTGTTCAGAATATTCTTTGAAACAAGTTTGGGGGAGTTGAAAAGAAGTATTAAATGCTCAAAAAATTGTAATATAAACAGCAAAGTGCTCGTGAAAAAAAAGAGAAAAAAAGAAAGAAAAGGAAAGCATATGTACTCGAAGGAAATAGATCTATAAAAGAACATGTGAAAGCAAAATAAGTTGGTGTATTTTTGAAGGTCTGATTCAAGCTGAGTCTAGAGTTTTTAGCCTAAATTTATCTATATTCTACCTACCCCTAGCCTAGCCACGTTACAACCTTTTTAAAGACCTATTGTGTAACACCCCGAATTTCGGCCTAGAAGTATTGAGCCTTGAGTGTGGGTCCGTAATGAGGTTATATATAGGTATTTAATTGTACAATGAAATGACACAATTAAATGTTTGCTTTGGTGGTTAATGGCTCTAAGAATTGTTGGAGAAATCTTGGGTTCAAACCTGGGCTTTAGCAAAAATTTTGGTATTAAGTGAAAAAAACTTGGATGCTTGGATGAGGGCCTTTTAAATTATTGTGCTAAATAAATGACACAAGGAAGCATGTAGTCTAGTGGTTGTGGCGTCATTAAGGTTGCAAGGGAGCCTGGGTTCAAGTCTTGGCTCTTACAATTCATTTTGGTTTTTCTCTTAAGTGAATCTGGACGCTGGCACATATGTCTTAAAGTTAATTATGGATGTTTTTAACACAGAAAGAGCCTGTGGTGGAGTGGCAAGGTGGCGTGTTGTGCAACTATGAGGTCTAAGGTTCAAGTCTTGGGATGCGCAATGGAGTATTTATTTTGCTATTTGAGCGGCGTAAGAGGTGGAGTTGGACTGAAACTCTGTGGTTGAAGTGATCATAAGAATGAGGAATTTTCCTATTGGTTGGGAGTAATCCCACATCGGGAAGCTAACATAAGAGTGGATACGAAGCTGGCTTTAAATAGAGAAAAGCACGAGGAGAGTAAAGGTACCTTTCTTGGCTGATCCCTTTCGCTTTATGGCGTACTCGTTTGGGTTGGGCGTCGGCTAAGAGTGCTTGGAGCGCGGATTAACTCCAGTCTCCTATCAGGTGTGTATTTTCTCGCTACTCTAGTTGTAGGATGGCTACTTCGGGCCGTGATGGGCCGAAAGGGGTCATGTGGGCCCAATGGGCCTATGGGTCCAATTGGATAAGTTGTTTGATTGTGTAGTAAATATTGGACTAGGCTAGGTGAATCTCATATTTGTGGCTAGGTTTGGGCTAAAAGGGCCACACGAGCGTGTGGGCCCATTTGGGCCGAGAATAGGCTTTAGGCCCATTTGTATTGTTATCCCTGTTTAGAATACTTTAGTTTACCAAATTACTAAAATGCCCTCAATTTGTAAAATTACCAAAGTACCCTCGATTTATAGAATAATTTTACCCTCAATTTACAGAATTACCATTTTACCCTCAATTTACAAAATTACCATTTTCAGAATTACCATTTTACCCTCGATTTATAGAATTACCGTTTTACTCTCGATTTATAGAATTACCATTTTACCCTCGATTTATAGAATTACCGTTTTACCTTCGATTTACAAAATTACCTTTTTACCCTCTATTTACAAAATTACTGAAATACCCTTGGTTTAAAAAAATACCAAAATACCCTCGATCAGTAAAATTACCAAAATACCCTTGGTTTGTAAAATTACTAAAATACCCCTGGCTTGTAAAATTACCAAAATACCCCTGGCTTATAAAATTACCAAAATACCCCTGATTTGCGAAGTTATCGAAATACTCTCGATTTGTAAAATATCGAAATACCCCTATAGGGTAAAATTACCGAAATACCCCTGTAGGGTAGAATTACCGAAATACCCCTATAGGGTAGAATTACTAAAATACCCCTGTAGGGTAGAATTACTAAAATACCCGTGTAGGGTAGAATTACCGAGAACCCTTGTGGGGTAAAATTACCATTTTGCCCCTAGGGTGTTAAATGACTGTTTTGCCCTTGTGGGCAAGTGGTGACTTGGATTTGTGTGGTTGGTGATTTGATTGTGAATATATGTTGGTGATATGAATGACTTGACTATGATTGTTTGATTCAAATATGGGCATGACATTACGCATACATGACATGTTGCATGGGTTGAGTTTTATAAATGGAGGAAGTGCTAAAGGGCTATGCCCGGTTCATCGAAAAGGGCTTTGCCCGGTTTATCAAAAGGGCTTTGCCCGATTATTAAAAGAGGCTAGGCCTCGGTTATATGATAAAGACTATCTTGCCGGTGGAGAGTTTGGTTGGGTGGGTTGAGTTATTCCCACATGGAGAGCTTGGTTGGTACCGGTGGAGAGTAGCAGATAGTGGGTTAAGTAGTCTCCCCAAATGGGTTTGCATACATTCATTGGTATTTCATGTGATACTGTAATGGGCCTATGGGCCATACAATTTCTGATAAATGCTTGACCCGAGAATCAGATTAAGCGAAAGGCTTGACCCGATAAATGTCGAGACTGAATAGGGCTTTGGCCCAGATTGTACTGGTACCGTGTTTTTCACTGTTTGTTTGTTATTGGGATTACACATTGAGTTTTCGTAAACTCACCCCGTTTCTAACTGTGCAGGTAATCCCTAAGATTAGATGGTTTGGAGCTGCGAGGGACTCGGAGATGGCCATAATACTGTTTCTGTTTCTGTTTCTTTTAATGTAATTAGATTTTGTTTTGGGTTTTTAAATTATGTAATAAGGCCGTAGGTGGGTTTTAAGTTTTAATTTGGATTGTGATTTCTTATACTAAACTGCTAGTCTAGGAAAACTCGAGATTTTAAAATGGCATGATTTTTCTAAGGAATACGAGCTTCCAACAACAAAGTTTTCAAAATGCTTCCGCGATTTTAAATGAGGTAATATACCAAAGGCAAACAAATTGGTAAATGTTTTGATGAGAACTTTAGTTTAATAATAATAAAGGAATTTAGATTCAGTAATGGATTTTCACCGGAAAGATCAAATTTGAAAAATGGTTTGATGTGACGCACCAGATTCGGCCATAACGTCTAGGCCGAGTTTGGGGTGTTACATATTGATTCAATTTTCTATGCTACCCACATTAGTGGAGAGAAATTGCTATGCTCAACATATGAAGGCATAAGTTAAATTTAATGATTGTAGCTTAATCTTGAATAAGGGTGTAACAGTCCGTTTTTAGTCAAATTAGAATAGTGGTTTCGAGACCACAAATCTAAAGTAGAAATAATAATTTTATTATTATTTTAATGTCTATAGCATGAATATAAGATTGTGTGAAAATTTCGTTAAGAAATTTTGTCGTTTGAATGCTTAATTCGATAAAAAGGACTAAATCACGTAAAGTGTAAAACTTGTGTTCTATTAGCTAAAGGTATTAAATGGCTATGAAATTAAATAGTGGAGGCCCTTATCTAGTAATTAGCCCATTTTTAATGTTAATGGGCATGAATTAAGTTTTTTTAATAGTTTTTAATTAAATTTAAATAGGTAATTTAATTATTTAAAGTAAAATAAATAAAACAAAAACCAAATTTTTATGTTATCATCTTCCTTAGCTATTTTTCACAAAGAAGAAACAGCCATTTTTGAAGCTAGGGTTGGGCTAAAGCATTTTTGTTCAAATAGGTATGATTTTTGTCCCGTTTTTAATGATTTCTAGTTTTTGAGATCGTTGCAGTTTAATCTAGCTTGCCTAGGGACTATTTTGCTAAACTGTTAAAGGTTTAGGGTTTTTCGATAAATCTATGTGTATTTTGATGTTTAATGATAGAAAATGTATGGTTGTTATTAGATAAACAACATTTGCTAAGTGATTTTAAGTAAAACGTCTAAATAGGGATTAAATTGTGAAATGTGTAAAATTCAAGGTTAATTTGTGAAATAAATGAAAACTGTGGGCTACTAGGGACCTAATTACAATTCAACTAGCATGGGTATAGGTTTAATTGTATGAATTTGTATTTTTATGAGATAAGGACTAAATTGTGAAAATTTTGAAATATTAGGGGAAAAGTATAAAGTTTCCTTAATATGTATTTTGGACTAAATTGAATAGAGTGATAATTAAAGAAGTTAACTTTGATTATTTAGATCAAGAAAACCGAAATACAGATTTGGATAAGGGAAAGAACAAGGTTTTGGATTAATCGACTCGTTTCGTCGTTTTTGCATTCGAGGTAAGTTCATATGTAATAAGCATTGTAATATTTACGTTTTAAATGCTTTGGTATTGCATAAACTGTGAATACAACACTACAGACATGTTCGAAGATGATTCAGCAAGTGTGAAATCCCGATTGAACCTTAAGAATAGATTAGGGGTTATGTGACATGTCATTAGGGGTTATGTGATTTGGGTGCTGGTCCGTACGTCCTACCAGTGGCTAAGTTATCTGACATGTGTTGTGGGTAATTGACAGCTTGTGTGAGCAGCACCGTGTAGCTTCGTCATGACCGCCAGCTTGTGTGACCAGACTCGTTGATAGCTTGAGAATGAGCATTATATGTGATACAAGATTGATATAGCTTCGGCTATGCATGTGGCACTTAGGGTGCGAGTTTCCTATGTGTCCGATAGTATTCCAAATGGTTCAACTAGTATGTCAAAGACATGGATAAGCATGAGACTAGTAAGAGATGGTACAGGTATGTACAAGAACCGTATAAGTATTGAATCGATGAAACTTGTGAATTTCACAAATAATCTTGTGATTGATTATGTGGAAGGTTTGTTAGCTAATATATTGATTGAATTGTGTATTTATGATTAATTGAGTTTATTTAATACAAGCTTACTAAGTTTTATAGCTTACACTGTTTATTTTTCCGTGTTTTATACTAATATCAAAGCTAGCTTGGATTCGGAAATCGTCAGAGACTTCATCACACTATCCAACTATCATTTTGGTGCTTTTGAATCTATGTTATATATATATGGCATGTATAGGATTATGGTCATTTTGATATATAGTTTGGTAATGAATTTGGTCATTTGAAATGGCTTATAAATGTTAAGTATTTGGTTTTGTGCATAGCCATGAGAGTTGGCTTATTTTGGTTGATTTGGTTGTGTGTATATATATGTAAATGGCCTTTGTTTTGTGTTGATAATTCCTATGCTAATGCTTGTGGTGAATGGTTGATTTTTGAAAAGTTATATGCTTGTGAGTTTAGGCATAATGATGCATGTTTGAAAGTGTCCATTTAGTTGAAATGTGAATGTGAATTTGGTATAAATAGAATGGTCTATTTTGTTATTTATGTGTATTGTGGATGATGGTATAGAACTAGCATGAATTAGGCTTGATTTGTTGGTTTGATTGCCTATTTATGCCATGTTTTGGTGCCATTTGGTTTGGTGTAAGTGTATACAAATTTGGGTGGCAAGATGGCATAGTAAATAGCCTATTTTTGTCGACATAGGTCGAGACACGGGCGTGTCTCTCAATCATGTGTGACACATGGTCAGGTTACACAGCCTTGTGTCCCCTAGTGTTGAATTGGAAAATAAGTCAGTGTGTTCCACACGATCTAGCACACAAGCGTGTGACTTGGCCGTGTGGCATAAGTCAGTATACCCTACAGGTTTGGCACGGCCTAGCACACGGCCTGGCACACGAATGGGTGAGGCCATTTTGAAGGGCACACAGGCTGATCACACGGGCATGTGGTTGGTCGTGTCACCCAAGTCAGAGAGTTACACGGGGTCAGACACGGGCTGGGACACGGCCATGTGATCCCATTTCGAATGTCTGCACGGTCGGGCCACACGGGCGTGTGTCCCCTGTATTTTGTAATTTTTTTTAAGTTTTCCAGAAATTTCATAAGTTATCAGTTTAGTCCCAAACCACCCCGAATGCATGTTTTGGGCGTCGTAGGCTCGTATTGGGGACAGTGTGAATGATTTGGAATGATGTTTATTTTGAATTTGAAAATGTATGTGAAATGTATGTGTGATAGTATAATATGTCTGGTAATGCTTCGTAACCCTATTTCGACATTGAATACGGGTGAGGGGTATTACATTTATTGGTATCAGAGCTACGATTTAGTCGATTCTAGGACTAACGTAGCGTATGTTAGAGTCTAGCTATACATGCCATATATAACTTGTGATAGTGTGATATCTCCTAAAAGTTTTAAATTGTGTTTTCATATAGCAAATGGATCCTAATCGAGCTGTAGCTAATGATGTTGAGAGTATTGCGCCAGCCTCCATTCACGAAGTAGTGCAAACAGAGTCGAGACCTGAAACAGCCTAATTTTTAGTGGTGTCAGAAACGATGATTTGAGATCACTAAATTCGACAAGTAAGATTGAACAAGATAGTAATTTAATATTTATGAGTCAAGTAAGAATTTAAAAGAATTTGTAAATTGGTGAATTTGGTGAATTAAAAGAATTTATTAGGTCAAATGGGTCAAAATGAGGTATCGAGACCTCAAATTTCAAAACCAAGCCATAAATATTTTTATAAATATTTATGGAGTATCATTAAGTTATTATTAAAGTTTGGTTGAGAAATTTTAACGTTTGGGTAGTCAATTAAATAAAAAGGACTAAATTGTAACAAATGCAAAATTTGCTAGAAGGATTAAATAGCTCAAGTGTTAAAAGAAATAGGATTTAAAGGGAAATTAAGCCTAAAAGTGAATAAGATGGATGGCAAGGGCAAGAAAATCTGCAGAAAAATAAGGGAAATAAGAGCAAAATTAGAAATTTTACAATTTTAACATATAAAATAAGGACAAAATTGAAAAATCTAGAGATCTCTTCATATTTTCTCAGCCAAAACACCATAGGAGGTCTGGAGAAAGTTGTTTTTTTCATATTTTTACATCATGTGAGTTTAATTCTTGCTTTTTCTTGATAATTATTATGTTTTTATGACTTTTACAATTAGGTCCACTTATAAAATTCATTAGTTTTTGATTTGGTGGATGAAATTGGAAGTTTCTCTGGTTGAGTAAGGGAATTTTATGATGAATTATTATGAAATTGAAGTTCTAATTTCATATTAAGGTGGTTTTATTAAGTGATTTTGATAAAAAAATGGTATTTAGGACCTAATTGTGAAAAAGTTGTAAATTAGAGGTTGGTGTTGAAATTCAGAATATCAAAGGTTTTGAAAAAGTTTATAATGATAAAATAAACTGTTAATTGAGACAAATTATGATGGGTGAATTGAGCAGGGACTAAATTGTAAAAACTATAAAGTTTGGGGTAAAACTGCAATTTCAAAAATTAAAGAGCATAAATTGTGAAGTGAAATAGAAATGAAATAAATGCTAATGAGTGAAAATATTTTACATTATAGATCAAGAATCCAAAGAAGAACGAGGAAAAGAAAAAGTTGCAGAATAGTCCCCAAATTTTAATATCTTTTACAAATTAGCCGGGTAAGTTCATATGGTTGGATTTACATGTTTCTTTGTGATTGATTGAATGATATAATGTGTTATTATATATGATTTTGCTGTGGGATTGTGAAAATTATGTTAAAATGAAAGAATAAAGGTGGAAATTCAAATTAGGAATAACGCAGGATTGATTACATTCGTATCGTGACATGTGATGAATTGACGGATAAGACCATGGTTGATCCATGGCAAAGTGTGAAACAGAGTTATGGTATCATCCATACTGAGTGTGTGTGTTTGATATTTTTATGTAGATTGAATTGAAGTGAAGTTGGTAGATCGGATCAACACAGCAAGGCACACTATCCAGATCAATTTCGGTAGCTTTTGTTTTATGTTTAAAGATTTATATGGCATTATAGAGTTTAAATGAAATGAAGTAAAGATACCATAAACTAGTTAACAATGTTTTACACTAAACAGTTTTTGGTTAGTAGCAGTAGTTTGAATTTTAAAATTCACCATAAATTATGGAAATCGAATTAGAGGTTGAATAAGATATGAAATTAAATCCTATTTAATCTAGTTTCACATGGAAGAAACGGTGTAAGCAAAAGATTTTCATATTATGAGATACTTGAATTTTTGTGAGACAAGGTCAAAGTGATTTCGAGCTCCCCTGTTCTAACTTTGGAAAATCATTAAAAATTAAAAAAAAAAGATTATGGGTTATAATTTATATGCTTAAATAATTTAATGAGTCTAGTTTCAAAAGAAACAAACATGAACATCACCCGAATTTCGTACTATGAGATAATTAATTTTTAGTAAAGAAAGGTCAAAACTGTCAAACAGCAAAACAGGGGTAACTTTGAAGAATAAACTGTATTTTTTTGCTAATCCATAAATTCTAAAAATTTTATGGTAGAAAGATTTATGAGTCTAGTTTCAAATTATTTTTATGGATCTTAATTTAGAATTCTTTAGCTTAAGATATAAATAATTTAGTGACTATGACTCGAGTGGACAGCTTTGATGTGAATATAAGTAAATAATGGAATTTATGTGTAATTATTCTGTAAACTTCGGTAACATCTTGTAACCCTATTCCAGTCACGGATGTGGGTTAGGTGTGTTACAAGACCCATATCAGGTAGTCAGGAAGGAGAGGCAAAAGAAGCCTTCTTCCAGATGATGATTGAGTGATTTACAGAGTTTGTTCGAACAAATCCGGCTGTTTAGCAACCTTCACCCCCACCTAATCCCCAATCGGTTCCCATAGCTCCTCAAGGTTTGAAAACTTTACGATTGAATAAGCCACCTATTGATAAAATCTAAAAATACAAGGCTGAAGAGTTCAAAGTACTGTTGACGATGATCCTGAGAGAGCTGAGTTTTGGCTTGAGAATATGATCAGAGTATTTGATGAACTATCTTGCACACCAGCTAAATGTATATAATGTGTTGTATCACTTTTGAGAGACACAGCGTATCAATGGTGGAATACTTTAGTATCTATGGTACCGAGAGAACGGGTCACTTAGGAATTCTTTAAAGCCGAATTTAGAAAGAAATACATCAGTTGACGGTTTATCAATAAAAAACGAAAAGAGTTTCTAGAGCTAAAGCAGCAGGGTCGAATGTCTCTAACCGAGTATGAAAAAGAGTTTGTGAGACTCAATAAATATGCTTGAGAATGTGTTTCAACTAAGGCAATTATGTGTAAACAATTTGAAGATGGGTTGAATGAAGATATTAGATTGCTAGTCGGGATTCTAGAGTTGAAAGAATTTGTAGTGCTATTTGACAGAGCTTGCAAAGCCGAGGAACTGGGCAAAGAAAAGAGAAAAGTTGATTTCAAGGCTAGGGATTTGAGAACGAGATCGATGAATAAACCCTATCAATCTTCGTCAAAGAAATCACGGGATTTGTATAGTCGTCCAAATGCTTCAGTGGAATATGCTAATAGAGATTGTGGGATGCAATACACGAGTCCTAAAGCTTAGACTACTTCGGTGTCAAGTGTTAGTAGTGTGAGAAACAATAAACCTGAATGTCAACAGTGTGGACAATGACATTTTGGGGACTGTTGGATGAATAATAAAACTTGTTTCAAATATGGTTTGTTAGATCACTTTATTCGGGATTGCCCTAACTTAGTCATGAAAGAAAATTTTCAGAATGCAAGACCGAGTAACACAGCTTCTAGAGGGAGACCACTTAGAATACAAGAAATGTGTCTGGTAGCAAAGGAACAACAAAAGACTCTACTATGAGGTTTGAGGCTAGAGCACCTACCAGAGCTTACGCTATTCGTGCTCGCGAAGATGCGTCATCACCAGATGTTATCCCTGATACATTTTCTCCCTATGACACTAATGTAATTGCCTTGATTGATCCTAGATCGACTCATTCATATATCTGTATGAACTTAGTGTCTAGTAAGAGTTTGTTTATTGAGTCTACAGAATTTGTGATTAAAGTATCGAACCCATTAGGCAAGTATGTCCTAGTTGATAAAGTTTGCAAGAATTGTCCTTTGATGACTAGAGGTTACTGTTTTCTGGAAAATTTGATGCTTTTATTGTTTGATGAATTTGATGTGATTTTGGGTATGGATTGGTTGACTCTGCATGATGCTATTGTGAATTGTAGACGAAAGACCATTGAATTGAAATGTTAGAACAATAAAATCCTTCGAATTGAATTATGTGAGTCGAGTGGGGTATCTGTTGTGATTTCATTGATGTCAACTTAGAGATATGTGAGAAAAGGTTGTGATGCATACCTTGCATATGAACTGGATACAAAAGTATCTGAATAGGAGATTGAATCAGTGCCAATAGTTTGTGAGTATCCGGATGTGTTTCCAGAAGAGTTGCCTAGGTTGCCACCGATTAGAGAAGTCGAGTTTGCTATTGAATTAATGCCGGGAACATCACCGATATTGATAGCTCCGTACATAATAGCTCTAA
The DNA here is from genome assembly GCF_025698485.1 of Gossypium arboreum. Taxonomy (NCBI): domain Eukaryota; kingdom Viridiplantae; phylum Streptophyta; class Magnoliopsida; order Malvales; family Malvaceae; genus Gossypium; species Gossypium arboreum. The sequence goes on along the minus strand of NC_069075.1, from coordinate 87,422,754 downwards.
GAGAATTGAAAGAATTGAAATCTCGATTGCAAGAGTTAACAGATAGAGGTTTTACATAACCTAGTTTTTCGCCCTAGGGTGCACCAGTGTTATTTGTAAAGTAGAAAGATGGGTCAATGAGATTGTGTATCGTTACCATCAGCTCAATAAGGTTATGATTAAGAATAAGTATCCTTTGCCAAGAATTGATGATTTGTTTGATCAGTTGAAAGGGGCAATGGTGTTTTTGAAGATTGATATAATATCTGGCTATTATCAATTGCAAGTTAAAGATTCGGATGTGCCGAAAACTACGTCAGAACAAGGTACAGGCATTATGAATTTCTTGTTATGCCTTTCAGATTAACTAACGCTCCTACAATTTTTATGGATTTGATGAATCGGATCTGTAGACTCTATTTAGACAAATTTGATGTTGTATTCATTGATGACATTCTGATCTATTCTTGTAATATCCCGAATTAGGGCCTAATCAGAATAGTGGTTTCGTGACCACAAATCTAAGATAGAAATAATTATTTTATAATTATTTTGATGTTTATGATATGATTGCATGATTGTGTGAAAATATCGTGATGAAATCCTATGCCTAAAGTGCTTAAATTGAAATTAGGGACTAAATCGAATAATTTTCAAAACTTGCATTCTAGGAGTTTTTAGTATGAAATTGTTTTGGAATATTAATGAGGAGGTCTTAAATAGCAATTTGACCAATTTCTAAGTCTATGGACAAAAATTGGACATGGATGAAATTTTTGGAAAGTTTAGTAGTAAGGGCATTTTGCTCATTTAGTTATTAAAATGAATTAAAAACAAAATTAAAAGCCAATTTTTGTCCATCTTCTTTATTAGGCCGAAATTTCAAGGGTTCTCCATAGTTTGGGTTTGTTTCAAGCTTCCAAGCTCCATAGTAAGTGATTCCAAGCCCCGTTTTTAATGTTCTTTACGTTTTTAGAATCCCGGTAGCTCGATTAAGCTTATGCTAGCAATAATTCAACCTAGGGTTCATATTTGGAAAAATACCCATAGGTGAAATTTGTGTATTTTGGTGTTTTATGATAGAATATGAGGTTTTAAATTATGTTAGACAACTTGTACTACTCGGTTTTAAGCGAAAATGAGTAAAAGGGCTTAATCGGTAAAAATATCTAATAGTCATAAGTACATGTTAGAGTGTGAATTTGATGTTGCCATAGAAGGGAAAAATGATCAACATGTCATAAAACATAAGAATAAGGGATGAAGTTCAATTCCTGAGCCTAGGGGCAAAAGTATAATTATGCAAAAGTTTAGGGGCAAAAATATAATTTTGCCAAAGTTTGTATTAAATGCTGTTTTGATGAATGTAGGTATTAAATAAGATTAATTTGGCATTATAAATCAAGAGAAACGAGATTGAAGTCGCGATCGAAGGAAAAACAAAGTTTACGAAGAATAGGCTCGATTGCTAATAATTTTGTACCGAGGTAAGTTCATGTGTAAATGTAGTAACATAATTGTCATTTTAAGCAATTTAATGTTGTTTATATGATATGATGCTGATTATTATCATGAAATTTTATGCTTTGTGGTTATTGTTGAATAAAATGTAATTATGTGAATTACTTGATGAGTATGAACTATCACTGAAGTATCGATTTCGATATTCCGTGGAAGACAGTAAAGATGTGTGATCGAGGAAAAAGCCCGTTTGAACCTTGGGAATAGATTAGAATACAAGTGACATGTCACTAGGATGGTTGAGTTCCGAACTCGTTGAGTTGAGTCCGAGTTCGTGAGATGTAACTAGGCATCCGAGCTCGTTGAGTTGAGTCCGAGTTCACTTATGGATGCGAACGTCCAAGCTCATTGAGTTGAGTCCGAGTTCACTTATGGGCGGGTTACATGGTAGCTTGGCTACATAAGTTCTGCAGGCTATTGAGTTTGTCTAGCTGCGGGTATGGCTCTTATGTTCATGAGATCCGCGTATTCGAATTATATTCCGATGTGTTCAACGGGTGAATCTTACGTGAATAAGAAGAAGGCCTAAAACGAAGGTGACATGTTGGTAAGTGTGGTAAATGAGAAAATTTGACAGGTATGTGCTTAAACCCTCGGGTTGAAAATTTGGTATGATGAAATCGTAGAAAGATATTAAATGTAAATGAAACATGAATGTCTTGGTGTTGTTTATGCAAATGATGTTTTATGTGAGATTGTGTGATTATGTTACTTTCTATTTGCATGTGAACTTACTAAGCATTTGTGCTTACTCCCTCCTTCTTTCATTTTAGTTTTGACAAGCCGGCTTGAGAATCGGGATAGGTCGAAGACTCGTTCACACTATCCGAAGGCTTAAATTGGTAAAATGGCTTGTGTATTTTGAATGTGGCATGTATGGCAAAACACTCACTTTGTGTACTTGATCTTATGATATGGCTATGGTTTGATAAGATAACGGTTTGTAAATTATTAGCCATTGGAATGGCCAATCTAAGTCATATTTGATGTTATGTATGTTTAAAATGCTATCTAGTCCATGAAAATCCTTAGTAAAGTGAAATTTGCATAAAACAGAATCTGACAGCAGCAGTGATGTAAATTTGAAAAATCACTACAAATAGTAGAAATGCAATTAAATGATGAGTAAGTTATGAAATTGAAGCTTAAATAGTCTATTTTCATATGGATTGAACAAAATAGGTATATAAATTATATTTTATGAGATATTCGAATTTTCGTGAAACAGGGCTAGAGTGATTTCTGGATCCCTTATTCTAACTTTACAAATTCATCATAAATTGTAAAAAATAATTAGAAGTCATTATTTATATGTACAGATTCCTTATTGAGTCTAGTTTTAAGAGAAATAAACTTCATAGTCATTTAAATTCTGTACAGAGAGATATCTAATTCGTAATATACAAAGGTCAGAGCAGTCAAACCCTGAAACAGGGGAGACTTTAACTAATAAATTGTACTAATTGGCTTGACCAAAAGTTCTAGAAAAAAATATTAAATAGATATATGAGTCTAGTTTCAGGAAAATTTACAGAATTGGATTTCGAGTTTTGGAACTCGAGATATGAATTTTAGCGATTGTGTGATTGCTAGCTTGATGGAAATTTTAAAAATAAATTGTTTGAGCTATTTAAGTAATGAATTAAGTCTGTTAACACCTCGTGTTTGACTCCGGCGACGGTCTCGGGTACGGGGCATTACAATTCCCGAGATGAGACTGAGCATGCTGAACATTTGAGAATCTTGCTACAAACATTGAGATTCACTAAATTCAGCAAATACGATTTTTGGCTCTGAGAGGTTGGATTTTTGGGACATATTATTTTAGTAGAAGGCATCAAAGTTGATCTGAGTAAAATTTCCATAGTTGTTGACTGGAAACCACCAAGAAATGTATCCGAAGTCAGAAGCTTTCTAGGGTTAGCTGGCTATTATTAACGTTTTTTAAAGGATTCTCGATGATTGCTACATCGATGACTAGATTTCTAGAGAAAGATGTGATGTTCAAGTGGCCCAAGAAATGTCAACAGAGTTTTGAACAGTTGAAAGCATTGTTAACTGAATCACCAGTTTTGGTTTAACTTGAGTTAGGTAAAGAGTTTGTGATTTTCAGCGATGTGTAATTGAATAGTTTGGGTTGTGTTTTGATGCAAGAGGGTAAATTGATAGCTTATGCCTCCAGACAGTTGAAACCACATGAAAAGAATTATCTGACGCACGACTTAGAGTTGGCTACTATTGTTTTTGCATTAAAGATTTTACGACATCATTTATACGGGGAAAAGTGTCATATCTTTACCTATCACAAGAGCTTGAAGTATATAAGGACTCAGAAAGATTTGAATTTGCGTCAACGAAGATGGCTCGAGTTGTTGAAAGACTATGAGTTAGTGATTGATTATCATTCGGGGAAAGTGAACGTAGTTGTGGATGCTTTGAGTAGAAAATCATTATTTGCTTTGCGAGCGATAAATACGCAAATAACCTTATCTGATGATGGTTCAATTTTGGCTGAATTAAAAGTTAACTATTGTTTCTTCAGCAAATTTGTGAAGCTCAGAAGTGTGATAATGAATTGCAAGCTAAAAGAGTGCAATATGAGTCGACTGGTGATTCAGACTATAAAATCAAATCCGATGATTGTTTAATGTTCCAAGGTAGAATATGTGTACCAAGGAATTCCAAGCTTATTCAGAAAATTCTACGTGAAGCACACAGTGGTTGTTTATCTATTTATCCAGGGAATACTAAAATGTACAATGATTTGAAACAATTATACTAGTCGTCGGGTATGAAATGAAACATTTCAGAATTTGTGTCAAGATGCTTAGTATGTCAACAAGTTAAAGCCGAACATCAAGTGCCTTCGGGACTACTACAACCTGTGATGATACCAGAGTGGAAATGGGATAGAGTTATGATGGATTTCGTATCGGGATTACCTCTGTCTCTGGAAAAGAAAGATGCTATTCGGTTTTTGTTGACCGACTGACAAAATCTACACATTTCATTCCAGTACATGCAAACTATTCGCTTGATAAATTGGCTAAATTGTACATTTTTGAGATTGTTAAATAGCACGGGGTGTCAGTTTCTATTATGTCTATAACACCCCTTACCCGTGTCTGAGGCCGGGATAGGATATGAGGCATTACTAGACTTATACAAACATAATCACATTAAATCAACCATAAAATTTTTTCCAAATAAAAAACATTCATACATATGTATAACGTCCCTTAAACGGGCTTACGAGGCCCTATACACGCATCAAAGATGATTCAGGACTAAGCCGGAAACTTTAAAAACTTCTGGGAAAAATTAGAAAATTTCATCATGAAACAGGGTCACACACTCGAGCGAGTAGGCCGTGTGGTCACACACACCCGAGTCCTCAGCCCGTGTAACTCTCTATTTATGACACCATCACCAAATTAGGGGCACATGGCAAAGCACGCGCCCATGTCCCTCACATGGCCGAGACACACGACTGTGTCTCCACCTGTGTGACCAATTCAAAGTTAAAGCACAAGATACAGGGGACACACGACCGGACTACACTCCTATGAGGGCAGGCCGTGTGTCACACAAGGCTTAGACGCACGCCCTGTGTCTACCCGTGTGGACAAATACAAGGCTATTTTCCAAGCCATTTGACACCCATAGTTGTACACATACACAATATACATTTCTATAGCAATAACCATACTTAATTGAGAAATTATATATCCACAATCAAGGCTCAAGCATGGCATCCTCACAACAACACATGCATGCACATGACATTTCTCTTATTCAAGTCCAAACTTACCGAAACACATATAATATATATAATTGGTTTACCTCCAATTTATCCATTTATATCATGATTATCAACATGCCAACAAATCTAATTTAAATCTTCAAGCATTCATGCCTTATAACAAAATCAACGTCTTCAAAGCATTGGGGCATACATGTATACAAAATTTGATTTATGACCATTTAAGCCATATAAGCAAATTTGCACAGCTACCCACAACATCAATCTATTAACTATTACAAGCCAATACATTTGGCTAACTTATAAAGACATATTCACAAAGTGAATTAGTCCCTATACATGCCATAAACTTAAGAGGGTTGCATCCGTTTTTACCCAACGTGATAACTTGATAGTGTGATGACATCTCCGACAATCTCCAACCCGAGCTAGCAAAAATTAACCTATAAGAGATGGGAAAGGGAGGGGAGTAAGCAGTAAGGCTTAGTAAGTTCATATGAAAATAATAAGAAATTTTATTAATATGCTTTTACCAAATTCTTACAACATGCTCTCAAGGTATTACAATTATAATTGCATATTAATCCACTATTTTATCAAATTCCAGTCAAGTTGTCTACTCGAGTCATAGACACTGAATTATTTATATCTGGAGATATGGAGCTCCAATTTAAGAATCGTTAATTTTTCCTGAAACTAGACTCACATATCTTCCTACCATAAAATTTTCAGAATTTTTGGTTTAGGCAATTAGTACAGTTTATTCTTGAAAGTTACCCATTTTTCGCAGTTTGACAGTTTTGACCCCTCTTCGCTAAAAATTAATTATCTTCTCATACGGGATTCGAATGATGTTCTTGTTTGATACATTTTAATCATAATTATTTTTTTTTACAATTTTTGATGATTTTCCCAAATCAAAATAGGGGATGCCAAAAATATTCTGACTCTGTCTAACAAAAATTCAAATATCTCATAATATGATATTCTTTTTCTTATACCGTTTCTTCTATGTGAAACTACGCTCAATAAGATTTAATTACATATTTTATTCAACCTCTAACTCATTTTATATTATTTTTGGTGCATTTTCAAATTCAGACTGCTGTTGCTGTCTAAAACTGTTTTAGTATAAAATAATGATAACTAAGTCAATAACACTTTCACCAATTATTCCAACCATCATGGTATAAATACATATCTTACTCATTCGTATCCTTACCAATAATGCATCATAAACCGAATTCAATTCATATGAGTTATATGTACATACCTGTACCACTCGTAATATGGTCACATACCTTCTCGTTTTGAACGTACCCGTTGGATCATTCAGAATACCAAGGGTTACTTGGAAATCTCATATATATAATATCGTTTCAATGTCATATCCCCGATATGGTCTTACATGAAATATCATATCGACTCCATGTCCTCGATATGGTCCTATACAAAATCACATACTGAGGCCATATCCCGGATATGGTCTTATACGGAATCTTAATAACCTTATTGTTTTGACATTTGTGCCCTATTCATCTCTAAGATTCATTCAGGATTTCTCATTCATCAGAACTTTGTCATAATCATCATTGATAAATTTCATGGAAACAAATATACAATTCATGCAATATCGAAACATAAAATACATAACATAAGGGAGTATCATTTACACATGAACTTACCTTAACACCAAGGTTATCAAAAAGGGACCTAACCATTGATTCCTCGTTTTTCCCCCATTCTAGGTCCGAACCTCAATATCCTTGATCTATAATGTCACATTTAGACTAACTATTAGCCACATTATTCAATGTGGTCCAAATATCATATTTTAGCAAAATTACGTTTTTTGCCCCTAAACTTTGTCATAATTACACTTTTTCCACTAGGCTCGTAAAATGAAATGCACTCAATTTCTTTGTTACCCAAGCCTAGCCGAACCATTTTCATAACTTTAACATCTTAAAATTTTCATTAAAACACACTCTTACTACACATTTTATAACTTTCTCAAAACGGTCCTTACGGACGTTTTCACTGAAAATTACTAAACAAAAGATGTTTATCTAACACCCAACATTCATTTTCTACCATTAGACATCAAAACACATGCATTCATTCATGGGTAAATTTTTAGACATGAGCCCTAGCTTAAAATAATGGTAGAAATAGGTAAATCGAGTTACAGGAACTTCAAAAATGTAAAGAACTTTGAAAACAGGGCTAGGGATCACTTACTATTGAGCTTGGAAGTTTGAAAAAAACCCTAGCCATGGCTTCCATGGGGGTTTCGGCTGGAGCAAGAAGATGGAGGTCAATTTTGGCTATTTTGGGCTTTTAATTCATTTATTTACTAGATTACCTAAATGCCCTTAACTAAAAAATTGTTCATTTCACCTTTCTCATGCGCATTTTTGTCCAACAAATGTCCAATGCTCCAATTACTATATAAAAACCTATAATTTAAAGTCGATATCAATTTGACACCTTTTACATTTAGAACTCACATTTCACTTTCTACATTTTAGTCCTTTTGACCAAATTAAGTGCCCAAACGTCAAAATTTTTAAATGAAAATTTCACGAATTCATTCTGTGAAATCGTGGACCATAAAAATACAATAGAAATAAATTTTCTTATGTCAAATTTGTTGTCCCGAAATCACTGATCCGACTAGGCCCAAAAATCAGGATGTTACAACTCTCCCCCCTTTAGGGATTTTTGTAACGCCCCGTACCCAAGATCGTCGCGGAGTCAAACACGAGGTGTTAACAGACTCAATTCATTACTTAAACAGCTCAAACAATTTATTTTTAAAATTTCTAGTCAAGCTAGCAATCTGCGTCACAGTCGCTTAAAAATTCATATCTCAAGTTCCAAAAGTCAAAATCCAATTCCATAAATTTTCCCTGAAACAAAACTCATATATCTATTTACTAATTTTTTCATAGAATTTTTGGTCAAGCCAATTAGTACAGTTTATTAGTTAAAGTCTCCCCTGTTTCAGGGTTGACTGCTCTGACCTCTGTATATTACGAATTAGATATCTCTGCGTACAGAATTTAAATGACTATGAAGTTTGTTTCTCTTAAAACTAGACTCAATAAGGAATCTGTACATATAAATAATGACTTCTAATTATTTTGTTACAATTTATGATGAATTTTTAAATTCAGAACAGGGGATCTAGAAATCACTCTGTCTTGTTTCACAAAAATTCAAATATCTCATAAAATATAATTCATATGCCTGTTTTGTTCAATCCATATGAAAATAGACTCATTTACATCACTGCTGCTGTCAGATTCTGTTTTATGGCAAATTTCACTTTACTAAGGATTTTCATGGACTAAATAGCATTTTCAACATACATAACATCAAATATGACTTAGATTGGCCATTCCAATGGCTAATCATTTACAAACCCTTTTCTTACCAAACCATAGCCATATCATAAGATCAATTACACAAAGTGAGTGTTTTGCCATACATGCCACATTCAAAATACACAAGCCATTTTACCAATTTAAGCCTTCGGATAGTGTGAACGAGTCTTCGACCTATCCCGATTCTCAAGCCGGCTTGTCAAAACTAAAATGAAAGAAGGAGGGAGTAAGCACAAATGCTTAGTAAGTTCACATGCAAATAGAAAGTAACATAATCACACAATCTCACATAAAACATCATTTGCATAAACAACACCAAGACATTCATGTTTCATTTACATTTAATATCTTTCTACGATTTCATCATACCAAATTTTCAACCCGAGGGTTTAAGCACATACATCAAATTTTCTCATTTACCACACTTACCAACATGTCACCTTCGTTTTAGGCCTTCTCCTTATTCACTTAAGATTCACCCGTTGAACACATGAATATAATTGAATACACGGATTTCATGAGCGTAAGTGTCATACCATCAGCTAGACAAACTCAATAGCCTGCGGAACTTATGTAGCCAAGCTACCATGTAACCCGCCCATAAGTGAATTCGAACTCAACTCAATGAGCTCGGATGCCTAGTTACATCTCACGAACTCGGACTCAACTCAACGAGTTCGGAACTCAAATATCCTAGTGACATGCCACTTGTATTCTAATCTATTCCCAAGGTTCAAACGGGCTTTTTCCTCGATCACACATCTTTACCGTCATCCACGGAATATTGAAACCGATACTCGGTAGCAATTCATATTTAACAAGTAATAAACATAATTTGCATATTACTCAACAATAACCACAAAGCATAATATTTCATAATAATAATCATCATATCATATAAATATCATTAAGTTACTTAAAATTACAATTATGTTACTACATTTACACATGAACTTACCTCGGTATAAAATTATTAGCAATCGAGCCTATTCTTCGTAAACTTTGTTTCTCCCTCGACTGCGACTTGAATCTCATTTCTCTTGATCTATAATGCCAAATTAATCTTATTTAATACATACATTCATCAAAACAGCATTTAATACGAACTTTTACAAAATTACATTTTTGCCCCTAAACTTTTGCATAATTACACTTTTGCCCCTAGGCTCGGGAATTAAACTTCATCCCTTATTCTTATGTTTTATGACATGATGATCATTTTTCCCTTCTATGGCAACGTCAAATTCACACTCTAACATGTACTTATGACTATTAGGTATTTTTACCAATTAAGCCCTTTTACTCGTTTTCACTTAAAACCGAGTAGTACAAGTTTTCTAACATAATTTAAAACCTCATATTCCATCATAAAACAGAAAAATACACAAATGTCACCTATGGGTATTTTTCCAAATATGAACCCTAGGTTGAATTATTGCTAGCAGAAGCTTAATCGAGCTACCGGGATTCTAAAAACGTAAAGAACATTAAAGACGGGGCTTGGAATCACTTACTATGGAGCTTGGAAGCTTGAAACAAACCCTAACTATAGAGAACCCTTGAAATTTTGGCCTAATGGAGAAGATGGACAAAAATTGGCTTTTAATTTTGTTTTTAATTCATTTTAATAACTAAATGACCAAAATGCCTGTACTACTAAACTTTCCAAAAATTTCATCCATGTCCAATTTTTGTCCATAGACTTAGAAATTGGTCAAATTGATATTTAAGACCTCCTCATTAATATTCGAAAACAATTTCATACTAAAAACTCCTAGAATGCAAGTTTTGCAAATTATTCAATTTAGTCCCTAATTTCAATTTAAGAACTTTAGGCATAGGATTTCATAACGAAATTTTCACACAATCATGCAATCATATCATAAACATCAAAATAATTATAAAATAATTATTTCTATCTCAGATTTGTGGTCACGAAACCACTATTCCGATTAGGTCCTAATTCGGGATATTACAACTCTCCCCCCCTTTAAGGATTTTCGTCCTCGAAAATCTTACCGATAAACAGGTGTGGGTATTTGTTTCTCATAGTTTCTTCAGGTTCCCATGTAGTCCCTTCTACGCTGTGCTTTTGCCACAATACTTTCACGAGAGCGACACATTTATTTCTTAGTTGTTTGACTTCTCAAGCTAAAATCTTAATCGGTTCTTCTTCGTAAGTCATATCCGGTCGTAGTTCAATTTCTGTCGGTGAAATTATATGTGAAGGATCCGAACAATACCAACGTAACATAGATACATGGAACACATCATGAATCTTCTCTAATTCAGGTGGTAATGCTAGCCGATATGCTACTAGTCCAACTTTTTCAATTATTTCATATGGTCTAATAAAACACGGACTTAACTTGCCCTTCCGTCCAAATCTAAGGACTTTCTTCCATGGAGACACTTTCAAAAATACCTTATCACCAACTTGAAACTCGATTTCCCTTCGTTTCAAATCCGCATAAGATTTCTGTCTATCTAAAGCAGCTTTCAAACAATCTCGAATCACTTTCACCTTTTCTTCGGTTTCTTTTATTAGATCAACTCCATAAATCTGATTTTCCTTAAGTTCAGTCCAATACAATGGCGTCCAACATTTACGACCATACAATGCTTCATAAGGTGCCATCTTCAAACTCGTCTGATAACTATTATTATAAGCAAATTCTACCAACGGTAAGTACCTTTCCCAACTACCTCGAAATTTCAATACGCAACATCTGAGCATGTCTTCAAGAATCTGAATTACTCTCTCTGATTGTCCATCAGTTTGTGGATGAAAGGCAGTGCTAAAATTTAACTTTGTACCTAATGCCTCTTGCAACCTTTGCCAAAACTGTGAAGTAAATCTCGGATCTCTATCCGAAATGATTGACAAAGGTATTCCATGAAGTCTAACAATCTCACGGTTATACAATTCAGCCAACTTATTAAAAGAATAATCCGTACGTACTGGAATAAAATGAGCCGATTTAGTCAGTCTGTCAACTATTACCCAGATGGCATTTTTCTTCCCTGGAGTTAACGGCAACCCTGATATAAAATCCATAGTAACCCGATCCCATTTCCATTTAGGAACCATGATAGGCTAGAGTAATCCCGAAGGTACTTGGTGTTCAGCTTTCACTTGTTGACAAACTAAGCACTTTGATACAAACTCGGAAATATCTCTTTTCATTCCACTCCACCAGTACATTTTCTTCAAGTCATTATACATTTTCATACTGCCTGGATAAACCACCAAACAACCATTATGTGCTTCATACAAACTCTTTTGAATCAAATCATCATTTTTCGGTACACAAATCCAATTTTTATGTGACACCCCTAATGTGACCCTAGTCGGAGAGTGGTTTCGGGACCACGAAACCGAGTCACAAGAATAATTAGGTGTTATATTCCGTGCTTATTGTATGTGGAATTTGTATGTGTAAATATTTCGTGTCTCGATTTTTATTAATTAGGTGCAAATTTATAAGAAAGGACCCATGTGCTAGGACTTGAAAATGTGAGAGGTGTATTTTTAAGTGGCCTAATAATGCATGAAGTGAAATAAATGGAGTTGCATGTCAATTATCCCATTTCCTAAGGTGGATGGCGGCCATGACAAATTATGGGCAAGGGAAACATGTTCCCAACATGTTTTACTAATGGATGATGTTAGAAATAATAAAATAAGAGTATGGAAAAAAAATTAATGTTAGTAGGATGAGAAACAAAAAAAAGTGTTCATCTTTCTCCATAGCCTTGGCGAATATCCTAAAGAAAGAAAAGAAAAAATTTGTTCATCTATTTTCACTTCTTGGCCGAAAATACTAAGGAAAAAGGGGGAGGATTTTTGCTTCATGCTTGGGTTGGAAGAGATGTAGAAGGAGATTTGGCTAAGTTTGCATCAAGATTAAGGTATGTATGAGGTTGTGTTAGGAGTTTCATGCATGTTTTGGTTGCTAACTTGATGTGCATGTTAGCCATGGCTCAAATCTTTGTTAAGCCATGGAAATGGTATTTGGCCAAAGTTGTTATGGTGATAAAGCCATTGCATGCTAAGTGTGAAGCTTGATGATGATGCATGCAATGATGGATTGTCTACTCTTGAGTAAGATTTTGAGCTTTCTTTTGTTTTATCATGATTGAAGTTGAAAAGGAGCATGATTGTCATATTCGCCATGATGCATTCATGAGCATGGTTCATGCTTCTTGCATGTTAGTTAAAATTTGTGTTTTGGATGGCTATGGACACCTTGAAATTCGCCATGCTCATATATGTATATATATGTTTGCACATGATGTTTTGGTTATGAAGGAAGTGATGAATAAGTTTATTTAAAGAAGAAGATGTCAAAGAATAATTGTGAAATTGCAAGCACAATTCGCCTAGCACACATATAAGTGCTTGATGCTATATTATAAGTTTTGAGCCACAATATGCAAAGCATTAACTAGTAAAATGCATGCTGTTTTGTGAGGTATTAAGTGCATAATTGGCCTCAACATGTACATGAATATTCGGCCTTGGGTAGCCTATTGAAGGCCTTAGCATTTCCTTGATGCTCGAATAAATTGTATTGAATTGCTTGATGTAGTATAAAATGTGCATGACCATTGTGTATTCAAGCTAAAGGGTGGCCATATGACCATTTAAACTCCTTGTCATATTCGGCCATAAGCTAGCACAATGAGGTTTTAATAAATTGAATTTGTTTGAATTAGCTCAAGAGCTTAGAGGGCCACAATTGGACAAGGGGAAGGAGAAAGTGATCGAATAGCCGAAAAAGCCGTTCGACAACATCCGAGGTAAGTCCTCAAGAAGTGACCCTACTTGAATTATGTGAAATAAAGTATGGATGTGTATTGATTATTGATTATGTGTGTATGAGTATTTGAATTCTACCCGGGCTAAGTCCCGAAGGCGAATATGCGTGTGATTATATTTGCGTTTGAGCCTTAGTAACGAAAATGAAATATGCATGTCCAATGATTATTGATGTATGTGTACATGAAAAATTGAATGATATCCGGGCTAAGCCCGAAGACAATTATGCTGGAAATTATATCCGGGTTAAGACCCGAAGGCAATTGTGCAAGTGGCTATATCGGGCTAAGACCAAGGCATTAAATGAAGTCATTCTATCCGGGCTAAGACCAAGGCATTTGTGCACATGGTTATATCCGGTTATATTCGAAGAATCTTGGGCTGGAGGTGAGTGTTGGTTGCTGTAATAAATTCAATTAGTACACGAAAAGCCCAAAGAATAAGGTATGCGTTTATATGTGCATTGGAAAGTCGACACATTTGAGCAACATTCGCTCAATCGACTAATGAATTTCAGTTATTGACTTGATTGATACTTTGTGAAAGTATATAATGATGAAGTGTGAAGTAAGAATGTGTATTAATGAAATGATGCATTTGGCTATGTGAATGTATTGCTGTAATTAGAGTTGATTATATTCCTTGAGACTTACTAAGCATAAAAATGCTTACCCGTTACTTTGGCTCTCTGTTTTATAGATTTCGCTCGATAGCAATCGGATTTGGGATCAATAAAGTCAAGTCATCCACACTATCAACGCCTCTATTTTGGTATAAATTTTGTTTGAACTTTGAAATGGCATGTATAGGACTACCCTGTTAGTTTAAAAATGTGGTGATGTATATGTATACGGCCATGCGAAAATGGCTCGTAAAAAGGAAGCATGAACTTAGACTATTTGTGGTTTGTATGTATATATTTGGTGTCATGATGTGGCTATGGATTGGAAATGGGAATGTTGGTCACATGATCAGCCATTGGCATGGTTAAAATGATCATATATGAACCTATGTATGGCAAGACTAGTTGGTTCATGGAGACTACCAAATAGGTAAGACCTACCTTAAAACAGATGCTGCCAGCTGCAGTGACGTGAATGTGAAAAATCACCAAAATTCGTAGGAATGGTATTAAATAGTGAATAAGCTATGTAAATGAACCTTGATGAGTCTATTTTCATATGGAAGAAACGAAATGGTCATAGGAGTTACATGTTAAGAGATATTGAAGCTATTGTGAAACAGGGCCAGAACGGTTTCTGGGTCCCCTGTCGCAACTTTAAAAATTTACTATAAATTATCCAGACTTAATTAGGAGACATACCTTATATGTACAGATTCCATTTTGAGTCTAGTTTCATTAGAAGCAAACGGTACCAGCATTAAATCCCTGTACAGAGAGATATTCAAGTTATACCGCGCGAAGGTCAGAGCAGTGGATCCCTGTAACATGGGTGACTTTAACTAATAAACTGTACCAATTGGCCCGACCAAAAATTCTAGAAAGAAATCCATGGATGGATATATGAGTCTAAATTCAGGGAAAATTTACGAAACCAGTTTCCGAGTTTTGAAACTTGAGATATGATTTTTAAGGCAAAGGTGACGCAGTCTTCCAGCCTGACTGGAAATGTCAAATTGGTGGGCAAAACATGTGATCTTGGCTTGTTAACCCCTCGTGTCCGACACCGACGATGGTCTCGGGTTCGGGGTGTTACAATTTTATTGGTATCAGAGCCACGTTTTAGTCGATTCTAGGACTACCGTGATGTGTTTGGGGTCTAGCTATACATGCCATTAAATGATGAATCGATAGTGTGGTGATTTCTGACAATTTGACTTTGTGTTTATTATAGCAATGGATCCCGATCCCAACCGAGCGATAGCTGATGATGTGGAGAGTGTGGCGCTGCTCCGCGCAAGGGACAGCGTCGGCGGACTCTCAACCTATGGCCAACAATCCGAATGACGAGGCTAGGCAAGCCTTTTATAGTGTGATGAACGAATGGTTTAATCAATACATTCGAACTAACACTACTGTTCCACAACCTCCATTCCCGACAAATGCAACCCCGCACCTACAATACCTCCGGTGGATGACCAAATAAGGTCAAGTAAGCCCCAATCGATAGGATTCGAAAACATGGGGCCACTGAATTTAAGGCTACGGATGATGATGATGCCGAAGCGAGCTGAATTTTGGTTGGATAACACTATCCGGTGCTCGATGAGCTATCCTGTACACCGATGAGTGCTTAAAGTGTACCATCTCCTTGCTACGTGAGTCCGCCTACTATTGGTGGAGTACTCGACTACGTGGTGCCTAGAGAGCAAGTGACTTGGGAATTCTTTCAAACCGAGTTAGAAAAAAGTATATCATCGAGATTCATCGACCAAAAGCGGAGGAATTTCTTGATCTTAAGCAAGGTTCTATGTCCGTTATCGACTACGAACGAAAGTTTGTGAGGCTTAGCCAGACTTGCGAGAATGCATTTCGTCCGAAGCTATTATCTGTAAACGCTTCGAGGATGGGCTGAATGATGATATAAGGATGTTTGTTGGCATTCTCGAGATACGAGAGTTCAGTAGTACTTGTTGAGCGAGCTTGTAAAGCCGAAGAGCTTAGAAAGGAGAAACAAAAGCTGATGTGGAAACCGGAGAATTCGAAAGAGGTCCTCGGAAAGTCTCTTCAACAAGCATCGAAGAGATTTCGAGATGATGCGAGCCGGTCTAGAGGCGTTTGGGCTTTTCTAGACGAGGACGCGATCGACCCCTGTGACCACACGAGTCACTTCGATCGCATGATGGTGGAAATGATCGCCGAGAGAGGCGAGTGTCCACATTGTGGCAAATGGCATTCGGGAGCTGCTGGTTTCGTGATCGCTCCTGCTATAAGTGTGGATCGGCCGACCACTTTATGAAGGATTGCTCGAGGATGCTTGAACGGAATGAGAGTCAGAGTGGAAACCCGGGTGCTACCACTGCTCGAGGTAGGCCACCTAGAAATATGGGCAATGTCAGTGGCGGTCAGAGAGGATCTAGAGATGCTACCATCAGATCTGAGGCTCGTGCTCCTGCAAGGACTTATGCCATACGCGCACGTGAGGATGCTGCCTCTCCAGATGTCATTACCGGTACTTTCACTCTTTTCAATACAAATGTGATTGCTTTGATTGACCCTGGTTCTACTCATTCATATATATGTGAAACATTAGCATCCAAAGAAGACTTTGCCTATTGAGTCTCTCGAGTTTGTAATTCGGTGTCAAACCCTTGGGTCATTACGTGCTTGTCAACAAAGTGTGCAAGAAAAGTCCCTAGTGTTCCGAGGTTCTTGTTTTCCGGCGGACTTGATGCTTTTGCCGTTCGATGAGTTCGACGTTATTCTTGGTTTGGATTGGTTGACCATGCGATGCGGTTGTAAATTGCAAGAGCAAGACTATCGATTTGAGGTGCGAATAATGAAATAATTCGGGTTGAGTCTACGGACTTAAAGGGTTGCCGGTGTAATATCAGCGATGTTGGCCCGAAATATGTAAGAAAAGGGTGCGGCGTACCTTGCGTCGTGCTTTCGATGACAAGGAATCGAAAAGAAACCCGAATCTGCACCGTGGTTTGTGAATACCGGATGTTTTCCCGAAGAATTGCGGGTTTACCATCTGTTCGGGAAGTAGAATTTGGCATCGAATTGGTACTGGTACCACTCAATTTCGATAGCTCCGTATCGTATGGCACCAACGGAATTAAAGGAGTTGAAAGCTCGGTTGCAAGAATTGGTGGATAGAGGTTTTGCTCGCCGAGTTTTTCGCCTTGGGTGCGCCCGGTGTTGTTCGTGAAGAAGAAGGATGGAACCATGCGGTTGTGCATCGACTATCGTCGACTTAATAAAGCGACGATAAAGAACAAGTATCCGTTGCCACGTATTGATGACTTGTTCGATCAAGCTGAAGAACCTCGGTGTTCTCGAAAATAGATTTGAGATCGGGCTATTATCAATTGCGAATCCGAGATTGGACGTGCCCAAGACCGCCTTGAGCGAGATATGGTCACTATGAGTTCCTAGTGATGCCGTTTGGGCTCACTAATGCCCTCGCGGTATTTATGGATTTAATGAATTGGATCTTTAGACCATATTTGGATCGATTCGTAGTCGTGTTCATTGATGACATCTTGGTCTATTCAAGAAATGAGACCGAACATCTTTGAACACCTGCGGTTAGTGCTTTGCAAATTTTACTGGGATAAGCAATTATATGCTAAGTTCAAGCAAGTGTGAGTTACGGTTAGAGAGGTTAGCTTCTTGGGTCATGTGGTATCTCGCCGGTATTCGAGTCGGCCAGAATAAAATTTCAGCCATACTTAATTGGAAGCCTCAGAAATATTCTTGAGGTTCGAGCTTTTTGGGGCTTAGGTTATTACCGACGATTTGTAAAAGGATTCTCAATGATAGCCACGCCGAATGAAGCTACTCCAAAAGGATGTTAAGTTGAATGGATGGAGAAATGTCAAAAAGTTTCGATCAACTGAAAACTTATTTGACTGAAGCCCCAATTCTAGTGCAACTTTGAGTCCGCAAAGAGTTTGTCATCTATAGCGATGCCTCCCTACTTGGGTTAGGTTGTGTATTGATGCAAGAGGGTCGAGTTGTGGCCTATGCGTCGAGGTAATTAAAGCCACATGAGAAAAATTATCGACTCATGATCTCGAATTGGCGCCATCGTGTTCGCCTTAAAGATATGGCGACATTACTTATTTGGTGAAAGGTGCCATGTGTACTCGGATCACAAGAGTCTCGAATATCGATGACCCAAAGAGACTTAAATCTGCGACAAAGACATTGGCTCGATTGTTAAAGGATTATGAGCTGATCATTGACTATCACGGGAAAGGCGAATGTGGTTGCGGATGCCTTGAGTCGTAAATCATTATTCGCTTTTACGATGAGCGATGCACTTGTCATCCAATCCGATAGTGTGTTAGTAGCTGAATTGAAAGCCAAACCACTGTTGATACATCAAATTCGAGAAGCTCGGAAAGTCGACGACGAGTTGGCGCAAAAGCGGAAATTTGAGTGTGTGCGAACAAGGACTCGAATTCAAATCGATGATGACGATTGTTTGAGGTTCAAAAGTCGTCTGTGTGTTCCAAAGAATTGAACTCATTTCGATAATTCGAATGAAGCCCATTGTAGCCGAATGGCAATCCACCCGGGAGTATGAAGATGTACAATGATTTGAAACGTCGGTTTTAGTGGCATGGTATGAAGCGAGACATCTCCGACTTTGTTTGAGATGTTTAATATGTCAACAAGTGAAAGTGGAACATCGGTGCCTTGAGATTACTTCACCAATCACGATACCCGAGTGGAAATGGGATCGAGTCACAATGGACTTTGTATCCGGACCGCCATTGTCGCAAGTAAGAGGGATGCGATTTGGGTCGTGGTAGATAGATTGACTAAGTCGGCCCACTTTATCCCCGTCAGACGTCGGATTTTCAATGGACAAACTAGCTGAATTGTGCGTTTCTCGTTGTGAGATTACGGGGTGCCTATTTCCATCGTGTGGGATAGAGATCCGAGATTTACCTCGCGATTTTGGAAAAAGTTGCAAGAAGCTTTGGGTACCAAGTTGCATTTCAGACCGCCTTTCACCCCAAACCGATGGTCAATCCGAGCGGATAATCCGGATACTTGAAGATATGTTAAGATGTTGCGTCCTCGAGTTTGGTGGTTCATGGGAACGGTATTTGCCGTTGATTGAATTCGCTTATAACAACAGCTTTCAATCAAGTATTAAGATGGCACCCTACGAGGCTTTGTACGGTCGTAAATGCCGTACACCATTGTTTTGGACCGAGCTTGGTGAAAGCAAGATTTTGGGTGGATTTGATTAGAGATCTTTGAGCGAAAGTGAAAGTAATCCGTGAAAGTCTGAAGATAGCCTCCGATCGTCAGAAATCGTATGCGGATCTGAAGCGTAAGGATATCGAGTATCAGGTGGGTGATAAAGTGTTTCTCAAGGTATCGCCTTGGAAAAAGATACTCAGATTCGCCCGTAAGGGCAAGTTGAGCCCGAGGTTCATTGGGCCATATGAGATATCCGAGCGAGTCGGTCCGGTGGCATATCGTTTGATTTTGCCCCGAACTCAAAAGGTTCACGATGTCTTTCACGTTTGATGCTTGACGCTATAGATCCGATCCATCGCACGTGATTAGTCCATCGAAATTGAAATTCAAGCTAATATGAGTTATGAGGAAGAACCGATTCGTATCCTATCACGAGAAGTGAAAGAGTTGCGAAACAAGCGGGTTCCGCTAGTGAAAGTGTTATGGCTCAAGCACGGATTGAAGAAGCTGCTTGGGAGACCGAGAACTCTATGAGAGAGCGATATCCAAACCTATTTACGGTAAGATTTTCGGGACGAAAATCTCTTAAGTGGGGAGAGTTGTGACACCCTAATGTGACCCTAGTCGGAGAGTGGTTTCGGGACCACGTAAACCGAGTCACAAGAATAATTAGGTGTTATATTCCGTGCTTATTGTATGTGGAATTTGTATGCGTAAATATTTCGTGTCTCGATTTTTATTAATTAGGTGCAAATTTATAAGAAAGGACCCATGTGCTAGGACTTGAAAATGTGATAGGTGTATTTTTAAGTGGCCTAATAATGCATGAAGTGAAATAAATGGAGTTGCATGTCAATTATCCCATTTCCTAAGGTGGATGGCCGGCCATGACAAATTATGGGCAAGGGAAACATGTTCCCAACATGTTTTACTAATGGATGATGTTAGAAATAATAAAATAAGAGTATGGAAAAAAAATTAATGTTAGTAGGATGAGAAACAAAAAAAAGTGTTCATCTTTCTCCATAGCCTTGGCTGAATATCCTAAAGAAAGAAAAGAAAAAATTTGTTCATCTATTTTCACTTCTTGGCGAAAATACTAAGGAAAAAGGGGAGGATTTTTGCTTCATGCTTGGGTTGGAAGAGATGTAGAAGGAGATTTGGCTAAGTTTGCATCAAGATTAAGGTATGTATGAGGTTGTGTTAGGAGTTTCATGCATGTTTTGGTTGCTAACTTGATGTGCATGTTAGCCATGGCTCAAATCTTTGTTAAGCCATGGAAATGGTATTTGGCCAAAGTTGTTATGGTGATAAAGCCATTGCATGCTAAGTGTGAAGCTTGATGATGATGCATGCAATGATGGATTGTCTACTCTTGAGTAAGATTTTGAGCTTTCTTTTGTTTTATCATGATTGAAGTTGAAAAGGAGCATGATTGTCATATTCGGCCATGATGCATTCATGAGCATGGTTCATGCTTCTTGCATGTTAGTTAAAATTTGTGTTTTGGATGGCTATGGACACCTTGAAATTCGCCATGCTCATATATGTATATATATGTTTGCACATGATGTTTTGGTTATGAAGGAAGTGATGAATAAGTTTGTTTAAAGAAGAAGATGTTGAAGAATAATTGTGAAATTGCAAGCACAATTCGCCTAGCACACATATAAGTGCTTGATGCTATATTATAAGTTTTGAGCCACAATATGCAAAGCATTAACTAGTAAAATGCATGCTGTTTTTGTGAGGTATTAAGTGCATAATTGGCCTCAACATGTACATGAATATTCGCCTTGGGTAGCCTATTGAAGGCCTTATCATTTCCTTGATGCTCGAATAAATTGTATTGAATTGCTTGATGTAGTATAAAATGTGCATGACCATTGTGTATTCAAGCTAAAGGGTGGCCATATGACCATTTAAACTCCTTGTCATATTCGGCCATAAGCTAGCACAATGAGGTTTTAATAAATTGAATTTGTTTGAATTAGCTCAAGAGCTTAGAGGGCCACAATTGGACAAGGGGAAGGAGAAAGTGATCGAATAGCCGAAAAAGCCGTTCGACAACATCCGAGGTAAGTCCTCAAGAAGTGACCCTACTTGAATTATGTGAAATAAAGTATGGATGTGTATTGATTATTGATTATGTGTGTATGAGTATTTGAATTCTACCGGGCTAAGTCCCAAGGCGAATATGCTTGTGATTATATTTGCGTTTGAGCCTTAGTAACGAAAATGAAATATGTATGTCCAATGATTATTGATGTATGTGTACATGAAAAATTGAATGATATCGGGCTAAGCCCAAGACAATTATGCTGGAAATTATATCCGGGTTAAGACCAAGGCAATTGTGCAAGTGGCTATATCGGGCTAAGACCAAGGCATTCATGCGAGTCATTCTATCCGGGCTAAGACCGAAGGCATTTGTGCACATGGTTATATCCGGTTATATTCAAGAATCTTGGGCTGGAGGTGAGTGTTGGTTGCTGTAATAAATTCAATTAGTACACCGAAAAGCCCAAAGAATAAGGTACGTTTATATGTGCATTGGAAAGTCGACACATTTGAGCAACATTCGCTCAATCGACTAATGAATTTCAGTTATTGACTTGATTGATACTTTGTGAAAGTATATAATGATGAAGTGTGAAGTAAGAATGTGTATTAATGAAATGATGCATTTGGCTATGTGAATGTATTGCTGTAATTAGAGTTGATTATATTCCTTGAGACTTACTAAGCATAAAAATGCTTACCCGTTACTTTGGCTCTGTTTTATAGATTTCGCTCGATAGCAATCGGATTCGGGATCAATAAAGTCGAAGTCATCCACACTATCAATGCCTCTATTTTGGTATAAATTTTGTTTGAACTTTGAAATGGCATGTATAGGACTACCTGTTAGTTTAAAAATGTGGTGATGTATATGTATACGGCCATGCGAAAATGGCTCGTAAAAAGGAAGCATGAACTTAGACTATTTGTGGTTTGTATGTATATATTTGGTGTCATGATGTGGCTATGGATTGGAAATGGGAATGTTGGTCACATGATCAGCCATTGGCATGGTTAAAATGATCATATATGAACCTATGTATGGCAAGACTAGTTGGTTCATGGAGACTACCAAATAGGTAAGACCTACCTTAAAACAGATGCTGCCAGCTGCAGTGACGTGAATGTGAAAAATCACCAAAATTCGTAGGAATGGTATTAAATAGTGAATAAGCTATGTAAATGAACCTTGATGAGTCTATTTTCATATGGAAGAAACGAAATGGTCATAGGAGTTACATGTTAAGAGATATTGAAGCTATTGTGAAACAGGGCCAGAACGGTTTCTGGGTCCCCTGTCGCAACTTTAAAAATTTACTATAAATTATCCAGAATGAATTAGGAGACATACCTTATATGTACAGATTCCATTTTGAGTCTAGTTTCATTAGAAGCAAACGGTACCAGCATTAAATCCCTGTACAGAGAGATATTCAAGTTATACCGCGCGAAGGTCAGAGCAGTGGATCCCTGTAACATGGGTGACTTTAACTAATAAACTGTACCAATTGGCCCGACCAAAAATTCTAGAAATAAATCCATGGATGGATATATGAGTCTAAATTCAGGGAAAATTTACGAAACCAGTTTCCGAGTTTTGAAACTTGAGATATGATTTTTAAGGCGAAGGTGACGCAGTCTTCCAGCCTGACTGGAAATGTCAAATTGGTGGGCAAAACATGTGATCTTGGCTTGTTAACCCCTCGTGTCCGCAATCAACGATGGTCTCGGGTTGGGGTGTTACAATTTTATTGGTATCGAGCCACGTTTTAGTCGATTCTAGGACTACCGTGATGTGTTTGGGGTCTAGCTATACATGCCATTAAATGATGAATCGATAGTGTGGTGATTTCTGACAATTTGACTTTGTGTTTATTATAGCAATGGATCCCGATCCCAACCGAGCGATAGCTGATGATGTGGAGAGTGTGGCGCTGCTCGCGCAAGAAGGGACAGCGCCGGCGGACTCTCAACCTATGGCCAGCAATCCGAATGACGAGGCTAGGCAAGCCTTTTATAGTGTGATGAGCGAATGGTTTAATCAATACATTCGAACTAACACGGTTGTTCCACAACCTCCATTCCCGACAAATGCAACCCCGCACCTACAATACCTCCGGTGATGACCAAATAAGGTCAAGTAAGCCCCAATCGATAGGATTCAAAACATGGGGCCACTGAATTTAAGGCTACGGATGATGATGATGCCGAGCGAGCTGAATTTTGGTTGGATAACACTATCCGGTGCTCGATGAGCTATCCTGCACACCGATGAGTGCTTAAAGTGTACCATCTCCTTGCTACGTGAGTCCGCCTACTATTGGTGGAGTACTCGACTACTGTGGTGCCTAGAGAGCAAGTGACTTGGGAATTCTTTCAAACCGAGTTCGAAAAAAGTATATCAGTCAGAGATTCATCGACCAAAAGCGGAGGGAATTTCTTGATCTTAAGCAAGGTTCTATGTCCGTTACCGACTACGAACGAAAGTTTGTGAGGCTTAGCCCGTCTGCGAGAATGCATTTCGTCCGAAGCTATTATGTGTAAACGCCGAGGATGGGCTGAATGATGATATAAGGATGTTTGTTGGCATTCTCGAGATACGAGAGTTCGTAGTACTTGTTGAGCGAGCTTGTAAAGTCGAAGAGCTTAGAAAGGAGAAACAAAAAGCTGATGTGGGAACTGGAGAATTCCGAAAGAGGTCCTCGGAAAGTCTCTTCAACAAGCATCGAAGAGATTTGAGATGATGCGAGCCGGTCTAGAGGCGTTTGGGCTTTTCTAGACGAGGACGCGATCGACCCCTGTGACCACACGAGTCACTTCGATCGCTTGATGGTGGAAATGATCGCCGAGAGAGGGCGGAGTGTCCACATTGTGGCAAATGGCATTCGGGAGCTGTTGGTTTCGTGATCGCTCTGCTATAAGTGTGGATCGGCCGACCACTTTATGAAGGATTGCCCGAGGATGCTTGAAGCGGAATGAGAGTCGAGTGGAAACCCGGTGCTACCATCGCCGAGGTAGGCCACCTAGAAATATGGGCAATGTCGTTGGCGGTCGAGAGGATCTAGAGATGCTACCATTAGATCCGAGGCTCGTGCTCCTGCAAGGACTTATGCCATACGGCATGCGTGAGGATCTTGCCTCCGGATGTCATTACTGGGTACTTTCACTCTTTTCAATACAAATGTGATTGCTTTGATTGACCCCTGGTTCTACTCATTCATATATATGTGAAACCTTAGCATCGAAGAAGACTTTGCCTATTGAGTCTCTCGAGTTTGTAATTCGGTGTCAAACCCTTGGGTCATTACGTGCTTGTCAACAAAGTGTGCAAGAAAAGTCCCCTAGTGTTCCGAGGTTCTTGTTTTCGGCGGACTTGATGCTTTTGCCGTTCGATGAGTTCGACGTTATTCTTGGTTTGGATTGGTTGACCATGCACGATGCGGTTGTAAATTGCAAGAGCAAGACTATCGATTTGAGGTCGCGAATAATGAAATAATTCGGGTTGAGTCTACGGACTTAAAGGGTTGCCGGGTTGTAACATCGGCGATGTTGGCCCGTAAATATGTAAGAAAAGGGTGCGGCGTACCTTGCGTCGTGCTCGATGACAAGGAATCGAAAAGAAACCCGAATCTGTGCGTGGTTTGTGAATACCGGATGTTTTCCAGAAGAATTGCCGGGTTTACCACTGTTCGGAAGTAAAATTTGGCATCGAATTGGTACCGGTACCACTCAATTTCGATAGCTCCGTATCGTATGGCCCCAACGGAATTAAAGGAGTTGAAAGCTCATTGCAAGAATTGGTGGATAGAGGTTTTGCTCGCCGAGTTTTTCGCCTTGGGGTGCGCCGGTGTTGTTCGTGAAGAAGAAGGATGGAACCATGCGGTGTGCATCGACTATCGTCGACTTAATAAAGCGACGATAAAGAACAAGTATCCGTTGCCACGTATTGATGACTTGTTCGATCAATCAAGGGAGCCTCGGTGTTCTCGAAAATAGATTTGAGATCGGGCTATTATCAATTGCGAATCCGAGATTGGACGTGCCCAAGAGGCGCCTTGAGCGAGATATGGTCACTATGAGTTCCTAGTGATGCCGTTTGGGCTCACTAATGCCCTCGCGGTATTTATGGATTTAATGAATCGGATCTTTAGACCATATTTGGATCGATTAAGTAGTCGTGTTCATTGATGACATCTTGGTCTATTCAAGAAATGAGACCGAACATCTTTGAACACTGCGGTTAGTGCTGCAAATTTTATGGGATAAGCAATTATATGCTAAGTTCAGCAAGTGTGAGTTACGTTAAGAGAGGTTAGCTTCTTGGGTCATGTGGTATCTGCATCGGGTATTCGAGTGGGCAGAATAAAATTTCAGCCATACTTAATTGGAAGCCTCAGAAATATTCTTGAGGTTCGAGCTTTTGGGGCTTCTTAGGTTATTACCAAACGATTTGTAAAAGGATTCTCAACGATAGCCACGATGACGGCTTACTCCAAAAGGATGTTAAGTTGAATGGACGGAGAAATGTCAAAAAGTTTCGATCAATGAAAACTTATTTGTGAAGCCCCAATTCTAGTGCAACTGAGTCCGCAAAGAGTTTGTCATCTATAGCGATGCCTCCCTACTTGGGTTAGGTTGTGTATTGATGCAAGAGGGTCGAGTTGTGGCCTATGCGTCGAGGCAATTAAAGCCACATGAGAAAAATTATCCGACTCATGATCTCGAATTGGCGCCATCGTGTTCGCCTTAAAGATATGGCGACATTACTTATTTGGTGAAAGGTGCCATGTGTACTCGGATCACAAGAGTCTCAAATATCGATGACCCAAAGAGACTTAAATCTGCGACAAAGGCGTTGGCTCGAGCTGTTAAAGGATTATGAGTGATCATTGACTATCACCCGGGAAAGGCGAATGTGGTTGCGGATGCCTTGAGTCGTAAATCATTATTCGCTTACGAGCGATGAGCGTGCACTTATCCATCCAATCCGATAGTGTGTTAGTAGCTGAATTGAAAGCCAAACCACTGTTGATACATCAAATTCGAGAAGCTCGAGAAAGTCGACGACGAGTTGGTCGCAAAAGCGGAAATTTGAGTGTGTGCCGAACAAGGACTCGAATTCAAATCGATGATGACGATTGTTTGAGGTTCAAAAGTCGTCGTGTGTTCCAAAGAATTGAACTCATTTCGATAATTCGAATGAAGCCCATTGTAGCGAATGGCAATCCACGGGAGTACAAAGATGTACAATGATTTGGAGCGTCGGTTTTAGTGGCATGGTATGAAGCGAGACATCTCCGACTTTGTTTGAGATGTTTAATATGTCAACAAGTGAAAGCGGAACATCGGTGCCTTGAGGATTACTTGACCAATCACGATACCCGAGTGGAAATGGGATCGAGTCACAATGGACTTTGTATCCGGACTGCCATTGTCAGCAAGTAAGAGGGATGCGGTTTGGGTCGTGGTAGATAGATTGACTAAGTCGGCCCACTTTATCCCCGTACGTACGGATTTTTCAATGGACAAACTAGCCGAATTGTACGTTTCTCAGATTGTGAGATTACACGGGGTGCCTATTTCCATCGTGTCGGATAGAGATCCGAGATTTACCTCGCGATTTTGGAAAAAGTTGCAAGAAGCTTTGGGTACCAAGTTGCATTTCAGCACCGCCTTTCACCCCCAAACCGATGGTCAATCCGAGCGGATAATCCAGATACTTGAGGATATGTTAAGATGTTGCGTCCTCGAGTTTGGTGGTTCATGGGAACGGTATTTGCCGTTGATTGAATTCGCTTATAACAACAGCTTTCAATCAAGTATTAAGATGGCACCCTACGAGGCTTTGTACGATTCGTAAATGCCGTACACCATTGTTTTGGACCGAGCTTGGTGAAAGCAAGATTTTCGGTGGATTTGATTAGAGATCTTGAGAGAAAGTGAAAGTAATCCGTGAAAGTCTGAAGATAGCCTTCGATCGTCAGAAATCGTATGCGGATCTGAAGCGTAAGGATATCGAGTATCAGGTGGGTGATAAAGTGTTTCTCAAGGTATCGCCTTGGAAAAAGATACTCGATTCGCCGTAAGGGCAAGTTGAGCCCGAGGTTCATTGGGCCATATGAGATATCCGAGCGAGTCGGTCCAGTGGCATATCGTTTGATTTTGCCCCCTGAACTCAAAAAGGTTCACGATGTCTTTCACGTTTTGATGCTTCGACGCTATAGATCCGATCCATCGCACGTGATTAGTCCATCAAAAATTGAAATTCAAGCTAATATGAGTTATGAGGAAGAACCGATTCGTATCCTATCACGAGAAGTGAAAGAGTTGCGAAACAAGCGGGTTCCGCTAGTGAAAGTGTTATGGCTCAAGCACGGGATTGAAGAAGCTACTTGGGAGACCGAGAACTCTATGAGAGAGCTATATCCAAACCTATTTACCGGTAAGATTTTCGGGGACGAAAATCTCTTAAGTGGGGGAGAGTTGTGACACCCCTAATGTGACCCTAGTCGGAGAGTGGTTTGGGACCACGAAACCGAGTCACAAGAATAATTAGGTGTTATATTCGTGCTTATTGTATGTGGAATTTGTATGCGTAAATATTTCGTGTCTCAATTTTTATTAATTAGGTGCAAATTTATAAGAAATGACCTATGTGCTAGGACTTGAAAATGTGATAGGTGTATTTTTAAGTGGCCTAATAATGCATGAAGTGAAATAAATGGAGTTGCATGTCAATTATCCCATTTCCTAAGGTGGATGGCCGGCCATGACAAATTATGGGCAAGGGAAACATGTTCCCAACATGTTTTACTAATGGATGATGTTAGAAATAATAAAATAAGAGTATGGAAAAAAATTAATGTTAGTAGGAAGAGAAAAAAAAAAAAAGTGTTCATCTTTCTCCATAGCCTTGGCGAATATCCTAAAGAAAGAAAAGAAAAAATTTGTTCATCTATTTTCACTTCTTGGCGAAAATACTAAGGAAAAGGGGAGGATTTTTGCTTCATGCTTGGGTTGGAAGAGATGTAGAAGGAGATTTGGCTAAGTTTGCATCAAGATTAAGGTATGTATGAGGTTGTGTTAGGAGTTTCATGCATGTTTTGGTTGCTAACTTGATGTGCATGTTAGCCATGGCTCAAATCTTTGTTAAGCCATGGAAATGGTATTTGGCCAAAGTTGTTATGGTGATAAAGCCATTGCATGCTAAGTGTGAAGCTTGATGATGATGCATGCAATGATGGATTGTCTACTCTTGAGTAAGATTTTGAGCTTTCTTTTGTTTTATCATGATTGAAGTTGAAAAGGAGCATGATTGTCATATTCGCCATGATGCATTCATGAGCATGGTTCATGCTTCTTGCATGTTAGTTAAAATTTGTGTTTTGGATGGCTATGGACACCTTGAAATTGCCATGCTCATATATGTATATATATGTTTGCACATGATGTTTTGGTTATGAAGGAAGTGATGAATAAGTTTGTTTAAAGAAGAAGATGTTGAAGAATAATTGTGAAATTGCAAGCACAATTGCCTAGCACACATATAAGTGCTTGATGCTATATTATAAGTTTTGAGCCACAATATGCAAAGCATTAACTAGTAAAATGCATGCTGTTTTGTGAGGTATTAAGTGCATAATTGGCCTCAACATGTACATGAATATTCGGCCTTGGGTAGCCTATTGAAGGCCTTATCATTTCCTTGATGCTCGAATAAATTGTATTGAATTGCTTGATGTAGTATAAAATGTGCATGACCATTGTGTATTCAAGCTAAAGGGTGGCCATATGACCATTTAAACTCCTTGTCATATTCGCCATAAGCTAGCACAATGAGGTTTTAATAAATTGAATTTGTTTGAATTAGCTCAAGAGCTTAGAGGGCCACAATTGGACAAGGGAAGGAGAAAGTGATCGAATAGCCGAAAAAGCCGTTCGACAACATCCGAGGTAAGTCCTCAAGAAGTGACCCTACTTGAATTATGTGAAATAAAGTATGGATGTGTATTGATTATTGATTATGTGTGTATGAGTATTTGAATTCTACCCGGCTAAGTCCGAAGGCGAATATGCTTGTGATTATATTTGCGTTTGAGCCTTAGTAACGAAAATGAAATATGTATGTCCAATGATTATTGATGTATGTGTACATGAAAAATTGAATGATATCGGGCTAAGCCCGAAGACAATTATGCTGAAATTATATCCGGTTAAGACCGAAGGCAATTGTGCAAGTGGCTATATCCGGGCTAAGACCAAGGCATTCGTATGCGAGTCATTCTATTCGGGCTAAGACCGAAGGCATTTGTGCACATGGTTATATCCGGTTATATTCAAGAATCTTGGGCTGGAGGTGAGTGTTGGTTGCTGTAATAAATTCAATTAGTACACGAAAAGCCCAAAGAATAAGGTACGTTTATATGTGCATTGGAAAGTCGACACATTTGAGCAACATTCGCTCAATCGACTAATGAATTTCAGTTATTGACTTGATTGATACTTTGTGAAAGTATATAATGATGAAGTGTGAAGTAAGAATGTGTATTAATGAAATGATGCATTTGGCTATGTGAATGTATTGCTGTAATTAGAGTTGATTATATTCCTTGAGACTTACTAAGCATAAAAATGCTTACCCGTTACTTTGGCTCTCTTTTATAGATTTCGCTCGATAGCAATCGGATTCGGGATCAATAAAGTCGTAGTCATCCACACTATCAACACCTCTATTTTGGTATAAATTTTGTTTGAACTTTGAAATGGCATGTATAGGACTACTCCTGTTAGTTTAAAAATGTGGTGATGTATATGTATACGGCCATGCGAAAATGGCTCGTAAAAAGGAAGCATGAACTTAGACTATTTGTGGTTTGTATGTATATATTTGGTGTCATGATGTGGCTATGGATTGGAAATGGGAATGTTGGTCACATGATCAGCCATTGGCATGGTTAAAATGATCATATATGAACCTATGTATGGCAAGACTAGTTGGTTCATGGAGACTACCAAATAGGTAAGACCTACCTTAAAAACAGATGCTGCCAGCTGCAGTGACGTGAATGTGAAAAATCACCAAAATTCGTAGGAATGGTATTAAATAGTGAATAAGCTATGTAAATGAACATTGATGAGTCTATTTTCATATGGAAGAAACAAAATGGTCATAGGAGTTACATGTTAAGAGATATTGAAGCTATTGTGAAACAGGGCCAGAACGGTTTCTGGGTCCCCTGTCGCAAATTTAAAAATTTACTATAAATTATCCAGAATGAATTAGGAGACATAACTTATATTTACAGATTCCATTTTGAGTCTAGTTTCATTAGAAGCAAACGGCACCAGCATTAAAGCCCTGTATAGATATATATTCTAGTTACACCGCGCCAAGGTCAGAGCAGTTGATCCCTGTAACATGGGTGACTTTAACTAATAAACTGTACCAATTGGCCAGACCAAAAATTCTAGAAATAAATCCATGGATGGATATATGAGTCTAAATTCAGGGAAAATTTACGAAACCAGTTTCCGAGTTTTGAAACTCGAGATATGATTTTTAAGGCGAAGGTGACGCAGTCTTCCAGCCTGACTGGAAATGTCAAATTGGTGGGCAAAACATGTGATCTTGGCTTGTTAACCCCTCGTGTCCGACACCGGCGATGGTCTCGGGTTCGGGGTGTTACATTTTAAACATCAAGCAACCATCAGATCCAATTCTGAAATCTGATCCCGTATCAGCTTCACACTGCTTTCTCTTGGCTTGCAAATCTTGATCATTTTTCTGAGCTTCAGAAATCTCTTGTAAAAACATCGGTCTTGCTCTTAACTTTGCTAGAATTGAACCATCATTTGATATCTTTAACCGAGTGTTCATAGTTCTCAAAGAAAATAGCAATTTTCTGCTTAAGGCATCGACAACCACATTCGCTTTTCCCAGATGGTAATCAATAACAAGCTCGTAATCTTTCAATAACTCCAACCATCTTCGCTGTCTCAAATTCAAGTCTTTTTGTGACATCAAGTACTTAAGACTTTTGTGGTCGGTATATACTCGACACTTTTCACCGTACAAATAATGTCGCCAAATCTTCAAAGCAAACACTATAGCAGCCAATTCCAAATCATGACTCGGATAATTCCTTTCATGAGATTTTAACTGCCTCGAAGCATAAGCCACCACTTTTCCTTCTTGCATAAGTACACATCCTAAGCCATTTTGAGAAGCATCACTATACACCACAAATTCTTTACCTAATTCGGGTTGTACCAACACTGGTGCTTCAGTTAATAACTTTTTCAATTATTTAAAACTCTGTTGACATTCTTCCGTCCATTCAAAGTTAACATTCTTTCGGAGTAGTCTAGTCATAGGAGCAACAATTATAGAAAATCCATTTACAAACCTCCGATAATACCCAGCTAGCCCCAAGAGACTTCTAACCTCGGTTACATTTTTCGGTGGTTTCCAATCAACAATAGCTGAAATCTTACTAGTATCAACCCGTATACCATCACCTGAAACAATATGACCCAAAAATCTAACTTCCCGGAGCCAAAATTCACTTTTACTAAACTTAGCATACAGCTGCTTATCTCTCAAAGTTTGCAAAACTATCCTCAAATGCTCAGCATGCTCTGTCTCATCTTTTGAATAAATTAAAATATTATCTATAAACACCACAACAAATTTGTCCAAGTATGGCCGAAATATGCGATTCATTAAATCCATAAACACAGCAGGAGCATTTGCCAACCCGAATGGCATAACTAAAAATTCATAATGACCGTACCTTGTTCTAAAAACAGTTTTAGGCACATCTGACTCTTTTACTCGCAGCTGGTAGTACCCAGATCTCAAGTCAATCTTTGAAAACCATGTCGCTCCTTTTAGTTGATCAAATAAATCATCAATTCTTGGCAACGGATACTTGTTTTTGATTGTCATCTTGTTTAACTGTCGATAGTCAACACACAATCTCATAGAACCATCCTTCTTTTTCACAAATAACACGGGAGCACCCCAAGGTGAAAAACTCGGTCTCACAAAGCCTTTATCAGTCAACTCTTGCAACTATGACTTTAATTCTTTCAACTCTGCTGGTACCATTCTATATGGAGAAATCAAGATCGGAGCTGTTCCCGGTATCAAATCAATACCAAATTCTACTTCCCTGATTGGAGGCAAACCCGGCAATTCTTTTGGAAATACGTCCGCAAATTCACACACAACCGGCACTAATTCAACTTTCTTTTCAACTTCTTTTGTATTAATTACATACGCCAAATAAGCTTCATAACCCTTTCTCAAATATCTCTGAGCCGACATCGAAGAAATCACAGTAGATAATGCCTCTGATTTGTTTAATTCAACCCGCAAAATTTTACCACTTTCACACTTTAATTCTATAACCTTTTCTTTGCAATTTATTATAGCATCATGCAATGTCAACCAATCCATACCCAAAATAACATCAAATTCATCAAACGACAACAACATCAAGTCGGCCGGAAAGTAATGACCCCAAATCATTAAAGGGCATTTCTTGCATACTTTATCAACTATCACACATTTGCCTAACGGATTCGACACTCTAATCATAAATTCTGTGTTCTCAATAGGTATATTCATACTAGACACCAGTTTCATGCATACATATGAATGAGTAGAACCGGGATCAATCAAAGCAATAACATTAACATCATAAAGAGAAAATATACCAGTAATCACATCGGGTGATGAAGCATCTTCACGTGCCTTTATAGCATAAGTTCTAGCTAGAGCCCTTGCTTCAGATTTAGCTGCTGAATCTCTGGCTACATTTTTGCTGCTTGCTTCATTTCCAGCTTTTCTCGAATATCTTCCCCTCGAGTCTGCACCACTAGCTTTTACATTCTAAAATTTTTCTTTCTCAGCTCTCTCTGGGCAGTCTCTAATAAAATGATCCGGAGAACCACACCGAAAACATTCATTCGCTCTACATGGGCCAAAATGATTTCGCCACACCTTCGCACTCGGGCTTAACAAATCTCGTATTTCCCACACTAGCCATGATAGTCGAGATTTAGGACTCACGTTTTGCTTCTTAAAATTTCCATATGATTGTCCAGCCGAAACTTGTGAACGAGGATTCATATTTCTAGATTTTCTGGATTACTGTGAGAATGAACTGTTCGTCGGTCTTTTCTTCCAATTTCTAGTCTCAGCCTCTACCTTTTTCTTCTTTTTAAGTAGTTCTTCAGCCTTGCAAGCTCGATCAACCAGTACTACCATTTCTTTTAATTCAAGAATCCCAACAAATACTTTGATGTCTTCATTGAGTCCGTCTTCAAATCATCTGCACATTTTAGCTTATGTAGGAATATATTCTCTAGCATACTTACTCAACCTGACAAACTCCCTTTCGTATTCAGTAACTATCATGTTCCCCTGCTTTAATTCAAGAAACTCTTTATGTAACACCCCTATCCCGTATCCGTCGCCGGAATAGGTAAAGGGGCATTATCGGACTTGAAACTCATATTAGAACAGTAAAAATTTCGAATATTTTTTTTTCTTTTAATAAAGAACATTCCTTTAGGTAAATACTAAAGACAGTCAGGGATACAATTTAGCTTCTATAAGTACACATTCAAAAGATGCCATTTTTGTATGGCTTATATACATTAACCAAAATATTCTTCGGCCACTGGTCTATTCTTTACATGCCATAAAATAATTCAAAACATAACAGTAACAAGCAGTAGATAGTGATAGTGTGACTACTTGCTGACGATCCCCGAGCCTGTAGCTTCCAAATGAGATCTATAAAACAGAGGAAACAAAGTAAACGGAGTAAGCATTACAATGCTTAGTAAGTTTTAAGCAGTGTCAACAGATAACAATCAAATTATAACATAGTTGTTCGTATTTTTATTTCACTATTCCTTCGGGCATACCATCGCTTTACCGAATATGCACATCTCATCATATATAATAGGCAGATAAACTTTCACATAAAAGTGAGCTCATGTGACATAGATATATTGTATAATTTCACATAACCCCTCACACTGATCCGATGTCACATAATCATAGGAATAGTCTCATAGATTGCTCACGTATGCATCACATAACTACCTTATGATTTAGTTCAAATCAAGCTCACATATAAACTTGGAGTACATACCTATTCAACCTTTCGTATTGAATATATTTATAAGCAATTCTTATTGCGAAGTCTTATAGCTTTAAACTCTACTCGGATTATCTATGAGACCTTTAGCTCAGATGAAATCTCCACACAAAGTCAATGGTCTTAACCTGGACATAGTCACCACATATGGTCATCTGGTCTTTAATCCCGGGTTTACATCATAGAGTTTCATGCATATTTATTCACATGTTACAACATTCAGATCGACTATCATATCTTTAATTCATTTACCTCATCAAATATCTAATAAAACACGCCTTCCGCCGTCTGTCATTTGGCGAAATATATATATATATATATATACACATCTCATACATATCTCACATTAGCCATTCGGCTTCGCCACATATATACACTTCCACGTTTATCACATTAGCCATTCTACCTTATCACACATATGCATGTTCACATTCATCACATTGGCCATTCGGCCTTATCACACATATGCATGTTCACATTCATCACATTGGCCATTCGGCCTTATCACACATATGCATGTTCACATCATCACATTGGCCATTCGGCCTTAGCACATATATGCATGTTCACATTCATCACATTGGCCATTCGGCCTTAGCACATATATGCATGTTCACATTCATCACATTGGCCATTTGGCCTTAGCACATATATGCATGTTCACATTCATCACATTGGCCATTCGGCCTTATCACATATATACACATTCACATTCATCTCATAAAATCCTAAATCAAAATATAAATTTTCATGTATTCACATCACAATTATCCAAATATACTTCACATACCACATATACTTTCATGTATACACTTTGTCTTGGCTGAATCTACATCTATCATTTTCCAATGAATAATTCAATTTCATGCCATACTATCATTTCATATTCGAACACTTATAAACTTACAATTTCACAAATTTTAATATCAAAGATCCATCTAACACTCATATATCATTTTACAATATCACAATTTAGAATTCACGTATGGGTTTAATCAATAGCTTATGAGCAACTAAAACAAGTTTTATCCATGTTTACAACATAACCACAAATTCTCTACAAGCTGTTTTCCTGAGCAACAGTCTTTAAATTATTTGTATCTGGGGCTACGAAATTCCAAATTATGTGCCATTAATTTTCCATGAAAATAGACTCGTATACCCTCTATCCACAAAATTTTCAGAATTTTTCGTTTGGCCAATCAATACCAGATTTTTCTTAAAGTTTCCCCTATTTTACTGCTTGACTACTCTGACTACTCTTCACTAAGAATTTAATTTCTCATTGTACCGAATTCAAAATATGTTTTCATTTATTTTATTTGAAACTAGACTCATTAAGGAGTCTAAGCATATAATTTTATCTTATATTCATTTTTGTACGATTTATAATGATTTTCCAAATACTGAACAGGGGATTTCGGAGCCATTCTAACTCTGTCTCACACAACTTTGAAAATCTCATTATCGGAAACCCCTTTACTTACACGATTTCTTTTATACGAAACTAGACGCATCAAGCTTTAATTCCATAGTTTATTCAGCCTTTAACTCAACTCCTACAATTTATGGTAATTTTTCCAAAACACGCTACTGCTGCTGTCCCTAGCAGATTTATACAATTTACTCTGTAAAGTTCTCATTCACATATTTAAAACATAATATCATATATGCCGTCATTTAGAAAAGTCATTGACCTTAATGTATATACATAATTCATACTCATCCCGTTTTAAAACTTAAAACTTAGAAAGGAATCAAACTCAATTACTCAAGAACTTACTTTATTTATTTGAGCAACTGCGGATAGGCTACTCGACGGCTTTCTCTTTCCCCTTATCTGATTTAGATCCTCTTTGCTCATGAGCTTAATTAAAACAAACGAATTTGTTTCATTACTTATTCAACATTACTTCTTTAATAGTCACAGTTGATAATCGTATAACTTCAGTGCATAATGTGTTTATGAAATATACCATGACTAACTTTTATGTTTATTTCACTAATACCTAATTTACATGCACAAACAAGAATTCACATTACTTGCCATTATAAATGGAACCTAGATAGCCAATTACCATGGCCGAACATACAGCCACTTATATAAATAACACAAAGTGATACAAATTTATTTTTACCATTACAAATCATAAAAAAAATGACCAATGCATACGACGTCAACAATATATATACATACCAAATACCTATATTGCATACTTATCAATATGAACTTAAAGCCCTATCCTAATATTCATGTATATATTATCCACTATTTCCAAACCAATTCATCAATGCAATCATACCATTACAAATCAACTTAAAATAACCATATCTAATAATCAAATACCTATAGCATTGCACATTTCTCACATAGCAAGTACAACTAAATTCATTATTAATATATATATATATATCTAAACACTTAACTACAAGATTTAATCACCATTATCAAATCATAAAACAGCTTATAACCATCATCTATATTTACTTCGCATAAACCGAAATAACCATTACATCATCTTTAATACACTTAGCATTTTACCCATTTAATCAAGCCAAATCTCAAGACCATTCCATCACACAAATTATACCATAAATCATACTTACAATTTAAGTTAATACATGACCGAAAATCACCATCATTAACATCGTTATCAAACCAAAACCAAAACACATCTATCATCCGTATACCAAGCTTACCAAAAAAAACTACTATGAGTTTCAAGCTTATTGACCGAATCTCAAACCTCAACATTCTAAGTTTAATCTATGGGATAAGTAGATTTTGAACTAATCATCTCAAACATGCATAGATTTTCAAGAATCATTCAATTCATACCTCATTCTAGCCATCTTCTAAGCCAAAAATCAAAGCAACCAAACTTTCTTCTCCCTCTCTTTAGGCTACGGCAATGGAGGACAAGGATGAACCAACTTTGGTTTCTCCTCCCACTAACTATTATCTAATATCTTTTTTTTAATACTTATTTCCTATTATAAAACCATGTAGTCATTATAATATTAATACAAAATGCATATATTTTGTATCCCATACCATCATGGCCGGCCACTTCCTCTAAAGTGGGGAATTTGACATGCAAGCCCCCATTTTTGAATACATGTTCTATTAGATCACTTTATATATTTACCTAACCTATTTTACCAATGTTTCACATAAGTCCCGTTTCAAAATTTCACATACAAATGGCAAAATTAATGCTTGAATTTTTTTTTTACACATGCATTTACTCACATCATGAACATAGAATATAACTTTCAATTATTTATAAAACTCGGTTTCGTGGTCCCGAAACCACTTTTCGACTAGGGTCTACTTAGGACTGTCACAACTCTCCCTTCCTTTAGGGATTTTCGTCCCCGAAAATCTTACCGACAAATAAGATAGGGTAACTTTCTCTCGTTGAGTTCTCTATATCCCACCTAGTTTCCTCAACTCTGAACTTACGCTTCAGTGCTTTAATTAACAAAACTTTCTTAGTTTGATCATAATAAATCACAGAGATCCACAAAATTGACATTTACTCACTTACTTTTCATTTCGGTAATAACACACATAGGTATAACACAATTACTCATCGGTCTGAACCTACTAGGTATAGGCTCGAACCCCACACACAGGTTCTAGCCTACTTAATCCCAAAGTCCGAATAAACTCGACAGCCATCAACTAATTAGGCTATTAGCCTAGTATACACTTCACTGGTCCCAAACCTACTAGGCACAAGGCCTGAATAACTCAAATATATATATACATTCATTTGGTTCATGACAACACTCATTTAACATCTTATGAAAATATATATATTTTTTTATACATGTAACTTAGATAATCTTTCACACATCCATTCATCAATAAAGCACTATCAATAAGAATTTAATACTATCCTTTATCTTCGGCTATTTCAAGTAACCACTGATACAGTAGCTGGAAGTTTTAAATTCTCAATTCAGCAACATATATAAGCTGATACGAGATTATGTTAACATCTTGCATCAATATTTAACTTAACTTATTTTCAAAGGAAAAATCAA
Organism: Gossypium arboreum; assembly: GCF_025698485.1. NCBI lineage: Eukaryota > Viridiplantae > Streptophyta > Magnoliopsida > Malvales > Malvaceae > Gossypium > Gossypium arboreum. The sequence continues at coordinate 87,384,143 of NC_069075.1, read as the reverse complement.
CTTCCACGTGCACGAACATTTATTTCATTTAGCACATTCTTTCATAGTTAACGTTACCGTATACAATCGAATAAGCATAAAGCCTAATATAATATTCGCATGAGATTTATTCTAGCACATAACTCATATATCCAAAATTATCACCATTCATCGAAATTCTTACCAACTTTCAAATGTCGAAACTTAGTCAAAATAATTTCTTGAACATGATTAACAAAATAGTGTTTATTCACAATAGCACATATAATTGCATATACCGAGAATCTCGTATTTATAATGTATATATATATCACATACCTTGTTAATTTAATGTCTCGAACTTATTTCATTACCAATTTGGCACAATGTTGTATAATCTCCGACTCTAATTAGTTCACCAGTGTTTAGTCTGTTTAACGAATTTTCTCTTTAGGTCTTACTTACTATTACAAATCAATGCCATTGTCTCACACGAGGTCATACATGAAACACACTTCGCATACGCAGTGCCCACTAACTGATTTCGCACACATAGCGCTCGATTAAAGAACTCGCACACATAGTGCCTCAATTACCAATCTCGCACACATAGTGCTCGATTGAAGAACTCGCACACATAGTGCCTCAACTACTGATCTGGCACACATAGTGCTCGGTTGAAGAACTCGCACACACAGTGCCTCAACTACTGATCTGGCACACATAGTGCTCGATTGAAGAACTTGCACACACAGTGCCCCAACTACTGATCTGGCACACATAGTGCTCGGTTGAAGAACTTGCACACACAGTGCCTCATAATTCCAGCACGAATGCCTTCGAGGTTTAGCCCAGATATATCACTAGCACGAATGCTCTTCGAGACTTAGCCCGGATATAACACCAACACGAATGCTCTTCGGGACTTAGCCCGGACATAACACCAGCACGAATGCTCTTCGGGACTTAGCCCGGATATAACTCCAGCACGAATGCTCTTCGGGACTTAGCCCGAACATAACACCAGCACGAATGCTCTTCGGGACTTAGCCCGGATATAACTCCAGCACGAATGCTCTTCGGGACTTAGCCCGGACATAACACCAGCACGAATGCTCTTCGAGACTTAGCCCGGCTATATAACTCTCAATTCTCATGTACATATACATATATAACAATACACATTAGTATATCATTTACATTACTTGAATACAAACACAACATGCTTATCGACCATTCAACTTTCAGTTCCATAGCCACATACAAAGATCACATTTATAGTCGTAACACTCTTTCAAAATTCCATCACTTATACCCTTATAATTCAATCCATATCAAAATTCAAATACGAGTACATGATACGTACCTGATCAACTTAATAATTTAAGCATATCCAAGTGAAGTTATATCGCAAATTCTCATAGTCAGAAGCTTGCTACAGCTCAATCGGGAGCAAAATTCATTACAATACAACAAACACATTTTAATAGTCAAAAATCATCACACTATCACTTTATCACTTTATGGCATGTATAAATAGACTCACACGTGCTACGTTAGTCCTAGAATCGACTAAACCGTAGCTCTGATATCAATAAAATGTAACACCCCTATCCCGTATCTGTCGCTGGAATAGGTGAAGGGGCATTACCGGACTTGAAACTCATATCAGAACAGTAAAAATTTTAAATATTTTTTTTAATACTTATTTCCTATTATAAAACCATGTAGTCATTATAATATTAATACAAAATGCATATATTTTGTATCCCATACCATCATGGCTGGCCACTTCCTCTAAAGTGGGGAATTTGACATGCAAGCCCCCATTTTTGAATACATGTTCTATTAGATCACTTTATATATTTACCTAACCTATTTTACCAATGTTTCACATAAGTCCCATTTCAAAATTTCACATACAAATGGCAAAATTAATGCTTGAAATTTTTTTTTACACATGCATTTACTCACATCATGAACATAGAATATAACTTTCAATTATTTATAAAACTCGGTTTCGTGGTCCCGAAACCACTTTTTGACTAGGGTCTACTTAGGACTGTCACACTTTACGCTTCTGATCAATAAATCTTTCACTGGTATATTTCTTCCAAAATTCTTCTTGAAAGAACTCCCAAGTTACTTTCTCTTTCGGTACTACTGGAGTCAATGTCTTCCACCAATGATAAGCTGAATCCCTCAACAATGATATAGCACATTTCAAGCATTCCTCAAGTGTACAAGATAATTCATCAAATACTCGAATAGAATTCTCGAGCCAAAACTCTGTTTTCTCGGCATCATCATCAATATTTGCCCTCAATTCTTGACCTCTTGTTTACGGATTCATCAACCTGAGTCTGTGAAATTTCATCGATCTACACCTTGTGGCATCGGGGTACAGGTTGAGGAATCGGGGAGGTGGGGAGGTTGTGCATTCGGGTTCGTCTGAACGAACTCAAGATACCGAGCATTCATCATTTGGAGAAAGGCTTTCGAGCCCTTCTCCTCCTCCTTGACCAACAATGGGAGGTGGATTTTCAGTTGGCACCGCCCTTCAAATGGAGCTGGTGCATTACTCTCTACATTATCAGCCGCAACAGAATCGGGATCCATTTACTATAAAAAAATCATTTAAAAGGTCAGAAGTCGTCACACTATCACAATATATATATGACATGTATAGCAAAACCCGTACATACAACACATTAGTCTGAGAACCGACTAAACCTACTCTGATACCACCAAATGTAACGCCCCGTACCCAATACCGTCGCTAGAGTCAAACACGAGGTGTTAACAAACTTCATTCATTACTTAAACAGCTCAAACAATTTATTTTTAAAATTTTCAGTCAAGCTAGCAATCTGTGTCACAGTCGCTTAAAAATTCATATCTCGAGTTCCGAAAGTAAAAATTAAATTCCGTAAATTTTCCCTAAAACTAGACTCATATATATATTTACTAATTTTTTTATAGAATTTTTGGTCAAGCCAATTAGTACAGTTTATTAGAATTTTTATAGAATCGTAAATCTTTCGTTGAACCACAATTTTCATTTTTGGTGCATTTTTAAAGTTGGACTGCTTTTGTTGTCTAAAACTGTTTTAGTATAAATTAATGATAACTAAGTCAATAACACTTTAAACAATTATTCCAACCATCATGGTATAAATACATATCTTATTCAATCGTATCCTTACCAATAACTCATCATAAACCGAATTCACTTCACATGAGTTATATGGACATACCTGTACCACTCGTAATACGATCACATACCTTCTCATTTTGAACGTACCTGTTGGATCATTCAGAATACCAAGGGTTACTTGGAAATCTCATATATATAGTATAGTTTCAACGCCATATCCATGATATGGTCTTACATGAAATATCATATCAACGCCATGTCCCCGATATGGTCTTATACGAAAAATCACATATCAAGGCCATATCCCGGATATGGTCTTATACAGAATCTTAATAACCTTATTGTTTTGACATTTGTCCCCTATTCATCTCTAAGATTCATTCGGGATTTCTCATTCATCAGAACTTTGTCATAATCATCATTGATAAATTTCATGGAAACAAATGTACAATTCATGTAATATCGAAACATAAAATACATAACATAAGGTAGTATCATTTACACATGAACTTACCTCAACACCAAGGTTATCAAAAAGGGACCTAACCATCGATTCCACCTTTTTCCCTCATTCTAGGTCTGAACCTCAATTTCCTCGATCTATAATGTCACATTTAGTCTAATTATTAGTCACATTATTCAATGTGGTCCAAATATCATATTTTAACAAAATTATGTTTTTTCCCCTAAACTTGTCATAATTACACTTTTGCCCCTAGGCTCGTAAAATGAAATGCACTCAATTTCTTTGTTATCCAAGCCTAGCCAAACCATTTTCATAACTATAGCATCTCAAAATTTTCATTAAAATACACTCTTACTACACATTTTATAACTTTCTCAAAACGTCTAAAACAGTCTTTTTGGACGTTTTCATCGAAAATTACTTAACAAAAGATGTTTATATAACACCCAACAATCATTTTCTGCCATTATACATCAAAAACCATGCATGTCATTCATGGGTAAATTTTTAGACATGAGCCCTAGCTTAAAATAATGGTAGAAATAGGTAAATCGAGTTACAGGAACTTCAAAAATGTAAGGAACTTTGAAAACGGGGCTAGGGATCACTTACTATTAAGCTTGGAAGTTTGAACAAAACCCTAGCCATGGCTTCCATGGGGGTTTCGGCTGGAGCAAGAAGATGGAGGCCAATTTTGGCTATTTTGGGCTTTTAATTCATTTATTTACTAGATTACCAAAATGCCCCTAACTAAAAAATTGTTCATTTCACGTATGTCATGCCCATTTTTGTCCAAAAAATGTCCAATGGTCCAATTACTATATAAAGACCTCTAATTTAAAGTCTATATCAATTTGAAACCTTTAAAATTTAGAACTCAAATTTTGCACTTTTTACGATTTAGTCCTTTTGACCAAATTAAGTGCCCAAATGTTAAAATTTTTAAACGAAAATTTCATGAATTCATTCCATGAAATCGTAGACCATAAAAATACAACAAAAATAAATTTTCTTATGTCAAATTTGTGGTTCCGAAACCTCATGTTCTGACTAGGCCCCAAAATCGGGATGTTACAAATTCGAATAGAGATCCGAGGTTTACGTCGTGATTTTAGAAGAAATTGCAAGAAGCTTTGGGTACATGGTTGCACTTTAGTACTGCATTTTATCCGCAAATCGACGGTCAATCTAAGAAAGTAATTCAGATTCTCGAAGATATGCTTCATTGCTGTGTGTCAGAGTTTGAAGGCAACTGGGAGAAATATATACTAATAGTTGAATTCGCGTATAATAACATTTTTCAATCAAGCATAAAAATGGCACCGTATGAAGCATTGTATGGTCATAAATGCCGAACTCCGTTGTACTGGATCGAGCTTAGTGAGAAAAAGATTCACGAGGTTGATTTGATTAGAGAGACTGAAGATAAAGTGAAAATAATTCGCAACAATTTGAAAACAGCTTTAGATTGTTTGAAATCATACGTAGATTTGAAACGTAAAGACATTGAATTTCAGGTCGACAACAAAGTATTTTTGAAAGTATCTCCGTGGAAGAAGATTCTTCGATTTGGTCAAAAAGGAAAATTGAGTCAACGATTTATCGGGCCGTACGAGATTATCGAAAGAATAGGACCAGTGGCATATTGGCTAGCTTTATTGTCAGAGTTAGAAAGGATTCACAATGCATTTCACATTTTGATTTGCATTGATATAGATCAGATCCATCGAGCATAATTTCTCTGATAAAGATTGAAATTCAACCTGATATGACATATAGCGAAGAATCGATCAGAATTTTAAATCAGAAGGTTAGAGTTAAGAAATAAGAACATAAATTTGGTGAAGGTTTTGTGGAAACGTCACGGGATTGAAGTAGCTACGTGGAAAGCCGAGGAACCTATGAGAAAATATTACCCTAACCTCTTTTCTGGTAAGATTTTCGGGGACGAAAATTCCTAAGAATGGGAGAGTTGTAACAGCCCGTTTTTAGTCAAATCGGATCAGTGGTTTTGGGACCACAAATATAAAGTCAAAATAATAATTTTATTATTATTTTAATGTCTAAAGCATGAATATAAGATTGTGTGAAAATTTTGTTAAGTAATTTTGTCGTTTGAATGCTTAATTCGATAAAAAGGACTAAATCGCGTAAAGTGTAAAACTTGTGCTGCATTAGCTAAATGTATTAAATGGCTATGAAATTAAATAGTGGAGGACCTTATGTAGTAATTAGCCTATTTTTAATTTTAATGGACATTTATGGACATGCATTAAGTGTTTTTAATAGTTTTTAATTAAGGTTATATAGGTAGTTTGGTTATTTAAAGTAAAATAAATAAAACAAAAACCAACTTTTTATGTTATCATCTTCCTTATAAAATTTTCACAAAGAAGAAATAGCCATTTTTGAAGCTAGGGTTTGGCCAAGGCATTTTTGTTCAAATAGGTATGATTTTTGTCTCATTTTTAATGATTTCTATGTTTTTGAGATCATTGCAGTTTAATCTAGCTAGCCTAGGAACTATTTTGCTAAACTGTTAAAGGTTTAGGGTTTTGCCATTGATGAATCTATGTGTATTTTGATGTTTAATGATAGAAAATGTATGGTTGTTGTTAGATAAACAACATTTGCTAAGTGATTTTAAGTAAAATGTCCAAATAGGGATTAAATTGTGAAATGTGTAAAATCCAAGGTTAATTTGTGAAATAAATGAAAAATGTGGGCTGTTAGAGACCTAATTGAAATTCTACTAGCATGGGTATAGGTAGAATTGTATGAATTTGTATTTTTTATGGGATAAGAACTAAATTGTGAAAATGTTGAAATATTAGGGGAAAAAGTATAAAGTTGCCTTATTGTGTATTTTGGACTTAATTGAATAGAGTGATAATTAAATAAGTTAATTTTGATTATATTTAGATCAAGAAAAGTGAAATATAGATTTAGATCGGGGAAAGAACAAGGTTTTTGGATTAATTGACTCGTTTCGTCATTTTTGCAGTCGAGGTAAGTTCGTATGTAATAAGCATTGTTATGTTTGTGTTTTAAATGCTTTGGTATTGCGTAAATTGTGAATATGACACTACAGACATGTTCGACGACAATTCAGCAAGTGTGAAATCCTGGTTGAACCTTAGGAATAGATTAGGATACAAATGACATGTCATTAGGGGTTATGTAATTTGGGTGCTGGTCCGTACGCCCTACCGGTGGCTGAGTTATCTGCCATGTGTTGCGGATACTCGTCAGCTTATGTGAGCAACACTATGTAGCTTCTTCATGACCATCAACTTGTGTAAGTAGCACTGTGTAGCTTCGTCATGATCGTCAGCTTGTGTGAGCAAACCCGTTGATAGCTCGAGAGTGAGCATTATATGTGATACGAGATTGAATTAGCTTTAGCTATGTATGCGGCACTTAGGGTATGAGTTTCACGTGTATCCGATAGTATTCCAAATGGTTCAATTGGTATGTCAAAGACATGGATAAGCATGGGACTAGTAAGAGATGGTACAGGTATGTACAAGAACCGTATAAGTATCGAAACGATGAAACTTGTGAATTTCACAATTAATCTTGTGATTGATTATGTGGAAGGTTTGTTAGCTAATATGAGAGATGTGATGATATATTCAATTGTTTGAATTATGTATTTATGATTAATTGAGTTTTTTCCATATAAGCTTACTAAGCTTTATAGCTTACACTGTTTATTTTTTTTTGTGTTTTATAGTAATATCAAAGCTAGCTCAGTTTCGGGAATCGTCGGAGACTTCATCACACTATCCAACTATCACTTTGGTACTTTTGAATCTATGTTTTTGGATATATGGCATGTATAGGATTATGGTCATTTTGATATATAGTTTGGTAATGAATTTGGTCATTTGAAATGGCTTGTAAGTATTTGGTTTTGTGCATAGCCATGAGAGTTGGCTTATTTTGGTTGAGTATATATATGTAAATGGCCTTTCTCTTATGTTGATAATTGCTATACTAATGCTTGTAGTGAATGGTTGATTTTTTAGAAGTTATCTACTTGTGAGTTTAGGCATAATGATGCATGGTTGAAAGTGTCCATTTAGTTGAAATGTGAATGTGAATATGGTATAAATGGAATGGTCTGTTTTGTTATTTATGTGTATTGTGGATGATGGTATAGAAATAGCATGAATTAGGCTTGATTTAGTTGGTTTGATTTCCTATTTATGCCATGTTTTGGTGCCATTTGGTTTGGTGTAGGTGTATGCAAATTTGGGTGGCAAGATGGCTTGGTAAATAGCCTCTTTTTGTCCACATGGGTAGAGACACGAGCGTGTGTCTCAACTGTGTGTGACAGATGGTCAGGTTACACGGCTGTGTGTCCTCTGGTGTTGAATTGGAAATCAAGTCAGTATGCTCCACACGGTCCAGTACACGGGTGTGTGATTTGGCCGTGTGGCATAAGTCAGTATACCCTACAGGTTTGGCACGGCCTGGCATACAGGCGTTTGAGGCCATTTTGAAGGGCACACGGGCTGGTCACATGGGTGTGTGGTTGGCCGTGTAACCCAAGTCAGAGAGTTGCACGAGATTAGACATGGGCTAGGACACGACCATGTGATCCCATTTCAAATGTCCACATGGCCTATGACACAGGTGTGTCTTTGGCCGTGTGAGACACACGGCTAGGCCACATGATCGTTTGTCCCCTATATTTTGTAAACTTTTCTAAGTTTTCCTAAAATTACATAAGTTATCGGTTTAGTCTCTAACCATCCTGAATGTATGTTTTGGGCCTCGTAGGCTCGTATTAGGGACAATGTGAATGATTTGGAATTATGTTTATTTGGAATTTGAAAATGTATGTGAAATGTATGTGTGATTGTATAATATGTTCGATAATGCTCCATAACCCTATTCCGGCGTTGAATATGGCTGAGGGGTGTTTCAAAGGGAATAAAATCAAATTGGCATGGATTTAACATGTCTTTATTTGTAATCATTTAGTCTATTTTTGCTATCATAAGAATGATTGAGATTAATTTAAATCATATGTATACTTAAGTAGCGTAAATCTCAAACTTGTTCTTGAGCATAAGTATACTAAAATCATAATTTTGGGAAGAATGTTATTCTAAAGGAATTTTTTAAAGGTGTTTCCAAGAAATTCTTTTCAAATTTTTGCATTACTCGGGACAAGCAATGAATTAAGTTTGGGGTTGTGGAAACATGAAAATATACACACTTTTTCATGCTCATTTGAACTCAACTTCATGCAGTTTTGGTAAAATTTATGTCGAAAAATAAACAATAATTATAAAATAATTAAATTTCACTAAACAAACATGTTGAATTTTAATTAATTTTATATCAAATTTTGATTATTTTCGACAGATTTGCACAAAGGGCAAAAAATAGCTCGGCAAACACTACTAGAAGCATAGAACTGAGAAGCAATTTTGAAGCAGTAAGGCAAATCAATTTTTCAGCCTAAGACGATCCAAATTATATGCATTAATTCATAATATAATTAATTATAATTTTAATCCAATTTAATTTGGGTTACATAAATTATTGTTAATTAATTATGAAAAGGGGCCTAGTTGAGCTGAATAGAGAAAACCAATCCAATTGAGCACTGGGCAGCCCAAAACCGTCCCACATGCTGACCCAATCAGCTTGCTTGGCTAATTATTTGGCTTGCAAAATGACACTTCAGGACTCCTTCAAATTACATTCAAACCCCTCCACTATTTATGCCTTTCTAGATTTGCCCCTACCTTAAAATAGCATGTTTGAAATCTTCAAACATGCCACATGTGTGGCCGAACATCGGGGGAGTATTTGGCTGCTGATTTTGGCTATTTTTAGCAGCCTTCTGAACCTATAAATACCCCATTGGCTGCTCACTTCAAACACATCTCAACCTTTCTCATCTCTTAAGTTTTCTCTCATTTTTCTCTCTTCATTCCCTTCCATTGTTTTTCATTTTCTTCCCCTATTCCCTTGCCGATTTGACCTCTTGAAAAAAGAGTCAATCTGTAACATCCCATTTTTGATAAAATTGGATAGTGGTTTCGGGATCACAGATCCGAGTCTAGAAAGAAAATTTATTTTAATATTATTTTATGATCTACAGTATGATAATAATATTGTGTGAAAATTTCGTAAAGAAATTTTATCTATTACATGTGTAATTTGATAAATGACCAAATTGCACAAAGTGTAGAAGTTGAGTTCTAATAGCTAAAGGGATTAAATAGATATAGAACTTTAAATTAGAGGTCCTTATATTGTAATTAGACCATTAATGAAAACTTAGTAGATATTTTTGGATGATTCATCCATGGAAAATTAGAAAAAGGCTAAGGACTAAATTGGAAAGTGATAAAATTAAATGATCATAAATAATTAAATAGAAGTAAAAATCATTTTATATCATATTCTTCCCCAAAAATTCCATGGAAACCCTAGGAAAGAAAAAGCAAGCTTTCTTGGCCAAATTAGGTAAGTATTCAAGTCTCGTTTTTAGTAATTTTTATATTTTTGAAATCGGGATAGTTCAATCTATCTATTTGGGGGATTAATTTGAAAAGTTATCAAAGTATAGAAGTTATGTCATAGATGAATATGCTGAAAATTTGAAATTTATGGTAGAATATGAAAGGTTGCTAATAGATAAACAACTTTTACAAAGTGAATTTTGATGAAAACATGATTTAGGGACCAAATTGTAAAGATTTAAAAATTGAAGAAAAATTATGAATTTTATAGCATACTGATCGTGAGCTTTCGTGATAGGTTTTAAAAATTTATAATTAATCGTTCTTGAAACTAACTATTATCGCGATTCAGGCAAGTGTACCAATCGAACAGTAGTATAGTTTTAGCAAGACCAGATTGTCAAACCCAAAGGAACTAAAAGTACTAGTAATGACTGTCTTTTTATTATGTAGACTAAGAATAATGGAGTTTTGTTTTAATTAACTAATTATCTAAACTAAGAACGCACAGAGAAAAGAACTGGGGAATTGTTTTTGGGAAAAATCCACCTAGACTTTACTTGTTATTCTGGCTCCAAATCAGACGATTTATTCATTCAACTTGTTCCGTAGAGATCCCTAAGTTATGTTATTATCCCTATTCAATACTAATAACGTCTAATCCATAGATTGAATAACCGAGACTTTTCTCTAATTAACACTCTAGGGTTGCATTAACTCGATCTATGGATCCCCTTATTAGGTTCCACCCTAATCCGGCAAAATCTTGTTACCCTATTTCTAGGCGCGCAATCAACTCTGCTTAATTATGAAAAAAGTACTCTTAGACAGGGTCTACTCCTCCTCTGAATAAGAGCATGTCTTGAATCAGTATCCTAGGATATCAAAACAAGAATTAAGAACACATAATTAAGAACAAGTTAAATATTTATCATAGATTCAGAAAATAATAACAAGATTCGTCTTAGGTTTCATTCCCCATAGGTATTTAGGGGTTTTAATTCATAACTAAATAAGAAAACATCTCAGAAGAATAAAGAATACAAAACATAAAGAAAACCCAAAACTCCTAAAGGGAAATTGAGGAGAGATCTTCAGCCTTGATGATGAATCTGGCTTCTGAGATGGATCAATCGGCTTCCTTAGAGTAATTCCTTACCCCCCATTCTCCATCTCTTTTTCTTCCTCCTCTAGGGTGTATTTATAGGCTTTGGAATGCCTAGAAGCCCTCAAAAGTAGCCTTTTCTGAATTGGACTTAACTTGGGCTCGACAGGACACGCCCATGTGCGATTACTTCAGGCCATGTTTGAGCCTATTAAAATGGCACGGGCATGTGCTATACCCGTGTGAATCGTGCTTCAATTCTGCCAGATTGACACGACCGTGTGGTCTACCCGTGTGAGGAGGTCCAGGCCGTGTTGATTTCGTACTTTGGCCCATTTTCTCTATTTTTTGCATGTTTCTTTTTCCTTTCGCTCTCCTATGCTCTCCTAAGTATAAAACATGAAATTAAAGCATTAGGAGCATCAAATTCACCAATTCTAATGAGAAATCATCCATAAAATGCAGTAAACATGGGGTTAAAATATGTATAATTTACGGTTTATCAAATACCCCCACACTTAAGCATTTGCTTGTCCTCAAGCAAAATTCTCAACTCATAATCAAAATAAATTATTCTCAACTTACAATTCCTATCGATAATATCTCAGAAAAATCCATAGGTAATCATACATTGAGAATTCAACTAAGAAGAGCATAAAAGTTTCAAACATTCTAAGTTGAGTATTTAATCATGCAAACATAGGTGTTTCTCCGCAACTAAGAAATTACCTTTGATTCAGAATATCACAGAGTTTCACATCCTCACTAAAGATTCACTCAAATCACTCGAGGTGTTTAAGGACAATAAATGAAGCACTCAATAGTCAATAATGAAAAGTCATTACCATAGGCTTGCATGAAAATCAAATCTCCACCACTATAATTTAAGATGATATATCAATCAAAAGGTCTTTAGAGGGTTGTAACGAGGCTTGGTTAGGGGGTGTGGTCACAAGCTGAAAGAAATGGTTAGAATCGAGATTGAATTGAAAAATTACCTAACTAGAAAAAAAGTTAATCTTTACTTGCGTACAACAGAGCTTCTTCTCCGAATATGAAATTGCAGATATGTATACATAGTTTTTTTTTAAAAGAACAAGTTAAAATAATTTAGACTAACTATCAAGAGAAAAACATAGCTAGGCAATCCATTAAACTCAAATCTCGACAAAAATAGGGATTAATTTAAGGGATTTCAACAATAAAGGGTTAAAGGTTAATATTAAGGGTAATACAAGAAATGGCTTGTTAGGTTCAAGGGGGTTTACTAGGGGTTAATTGTTGAGGTAGGCTTTTCATGGCATGAGTGGGTTAATCCTAAGTGAATTAATCATTTTGACATTTCAAATCAAATGGTGTGGTCTCGACATGCATAATCAAGCAAGTTCTAGAATAACAGTTCAATACTGACGCACTAAAAGCAATGATAAAAGTGAGCATGAAAGAATTAATAGATGCTCAAAAGTCTCAAAAATCTCACAAAAATTATGGCTTTTTGATGTTTAGACTCATGAATTCCAATTCCTACCTAGACTTGGGGAAACAACCTATAATTTTAAATTCTTAAAAATCAACTTATCATGCTTGATTCTTTAATGTCTTAAAGTTTAAACAATCAATGCATAAATGCCTATGTTTTAATTCAAGATATATCAATCAAACTCATAAATCAATTAAAATTTATCCTAAATATGATATGAGAGTTTTTCAAGAGAACAAGATGATTATTCAGGGATTTTTCTGATAATGAATGAATGCCCCCCTAACACTTAAGATGTACATTGCCCTCAATGTACAAAGATAGGTATTAGAATTTAAAAATAAGATAGGGAGAGAAGTGAAACTTCTTGTATGATGAATTCCTCGAACTAGAGTTTTGGAGTGTGATCGGTTCGAGAGTGGAGGAGGATACTCCGGCAGTCGTAGAGGTTCATTAGGCCATAAGTCCTGCATCAAAAGAATATTATATCTAGTGGTAGCTATGGTCGTGGTCGAGCCAGACATGGCAGTTGTGGAGAACCTTTCCCGGTGGAGTTTTAGTTCCTATATGATGATGAGCTTTAAGAGCTCTATATAACTGTGATAAAATTAGGAACCTTTTAGGGGATATTAGGAAGAATAATTACTCATAAAGAAATAACCAAAATTAATAATTAAAAATAAAATTCTAAAATCTAACAAAAATAAAAAGTAGTTTCAATAAAAATTAAAAACATAAAATAATAAATATTTCTAAGCATCTTCATCGCTGGATGGTTCGCGAGGTGGGACTGGCGATGAGATGTGGAGGTTCTGACAAATCTGCTGTAGAGTAGCATCAATGTTGTCAAATCGTTGAAAATAGGGCTGCTCAAATCGGTTAAGGCACTCAGAGATGTCAGCATATGAAGCCGCCGCATAAACTGAATCAGAGGGTGGTGGTGGCTGAGTCGGTGGGTCCTCGTGATGTGGGGGACATCATTAAGAATGTCCTCGTAGGCCTCCTCCTCAGTAGATTGTGTGAGACGACACTAGGGAGGCCAGGTTCCTTGGTGCCTCTCGATCATTCTCATGCTAAGCATGCTCGAGATGCCTTGTGGAGACATCTGGCCAATGAGGGTGAGGGATTATTCTTGGGCCGCAGTGTTGAGGAGCCCGAAGTGTCGCGCCAACCTAGTCACGTAGAGGCCAATGGAGATGACCCCCTTCCAATGTTGCTCCGTCTGGTGTTGAATCACAAGGGCGTTGAAATAGCCAAGGTTGATGACATGCCCTTGCAACATGCACCATAATAAGTAGACATCGTAGTGTTGACGACGCCAGTGCTCTCTCTCCTCCCTGTAATCGTGTGAGCTAAAATAGCATGTAAGTACTTCAAGGATGGTGGGAGAACTGATGCCTTGGAATGGCTAGGATTGTACAAGGCCGTGCTAGGGGCCAAAGTGTGCCAGCACTTCGAGGGAGAGAAATGTATGTGGCGACTGAGAGCATGTAGTTCATTCTCCTCCTTGAACTCCTCCGTATATAGGCCTAGTGCAGCACCAAACTCTAGGACGCTTAGCTGGTGGATTAATCCACCTAGGTGAAACTGGATCGTGCCGGGATCATCGTACCTTGTTATTATGGTCTGGAGATGTAATGTTGAGCAGAGTTCCATCATGAGCACGAGGTATGTCAACTTGATAATCTAGAAGAACAGCTCCTACGGGTCGATGGTTAAGAGAGCCCGAATCGCATCAGCCATTTAGACTTGTTCTATGGCAGCCCAGTCGATGCAGTGGCCCGCTGCTAAAGGTCAAGCCAGAAGTATTTGGAAGAGCTCTTCTTGGGGCCCTTGTGGAAATTGTAGGAGAGGGTGACGAATTTCCGCGATTAGACCCGCGGAAGATGACGCTCCCTTCCTCTTCTTCGAGGCTGGTATGGTGGTTTTCTTTCCTCTTGAAGATGACATTCAAGGCCTGTAATATAAAGAATAATAATAATAAGTAAACATATTCAAAGGGGAAGTAAACTATTTCAGCCAAGACTACTAATATGAAGCAAACTCAACCACAATAATAATGAGAATGAGAATAGAAATGTAATGGTATAAGGTTTTTCTAGTCTCAATTTAACATAAATTGTATGGTAACTAACCTAGGAATGCAATTTAAAAGATAGACATTGGCATGATAATAGCATGAAAATAAGCATAGTAATGTCATGGATATGAGGTGTGTCTAACAACTTGATTTAATTCGAAATGTATAATAAAAAACCTAAAAATGCAATCTAAATGATAAAGTAATGAACAAAAATGAAAACTAGCTCGAGATTATTGTAATAATAAGCATTAATAATGAGTAAAATAGAAGTGAAAGGAGTAAACAAACGTTAAGGGAGAGAGATTGAGCTTTAAAAACGAAGTTAGAGGCGACGCACAGGCGTGGCAGTGGGCCGTGTGGAGTTGCAGCAGCTAGGGTTAGGGTTTCTGAATGGAGAAGAAAGTGAATAGTTCAGGGTATTTATAGATTTTGGGACACACGGCCATGGCACACGCCCGTGTTCCCCAATTTCAACCCGTGTGATTCACGGATTTCAATTTTAGGCGCGTCTGACATTTAGTACATGCCCGTGTTCCTCGGGCGTGTGGGTTCACACGGCCGTGTCGCACGACCGTGTCTAGCTTTATTCGCTTATCCCACGCCTGTGTGTTCAATCCCTACGCTCGTGTTATTTTAACAGGTTCGACCACGGGTGTTAGACACTGGCGTGTCGCACGCTAGTTCTAGTTTCTCAGTTTCAACCACGGGTCTTCCACACGGGTGTGTCGTACGCCCGTGTTGTTTTGGCAAGCTCGACCACGGCCATGTCGGACGGCCGTGGCGTTTAATCGTAGCCCGTGTTGGGGAAACCTTTTGCCCTGTTTTCACACGGCCTTAAGCATGCCCGTGTGTTTGGCCGTGTCTCTGTGGGAACACTTGTATTCAAGATCTCTATTAGTAGGTTAGTAGTTAAATACCAAAATTTAAAGAAATTAATAATGTTAGTGCTTGGGTTGCCTCCCGAGAAGCGCTTATTTATAGTCTAAGTGTGACAGCCCAAAATTGACCCTAGTTGGGAAGTGGTTTCGGGACCGCTAAACCGAGTCACCGAAATGTTTGAACGTAATATTTATTGTCTAGAATATGTAATTATGAATGTGTGAAAATTTCAAGCTTCGATTTAGTCGATTGCATGTGAATTCAGTTAGTAGGACTTGTGTGACACTTTTGAAATGTGATAGGCTAATCTATAAGACCTAATAGTGCATGTAATCAAAAGCGGGGACTTGCATGTCAAATTTTCCCCCTAATTGGTAGTGGCCGGCCATGACAAAGGATTATGGGCAAAACATGTCATAGACATGTTATGTTGGTGCATCATGGGAGGAAAAAAATAAATTAATGAGTATGGGTAATAAAGAAATGGAAAAGAAAAAAAAAAGAAAGGATGTGTGAGTGTTACCCCCCATTTTGCCGTGAGTTGAAGAAAAAAAAAGAAAAAAAATTGTTGTTCATCCTTTTTCATTTCTTTGAGCCGAAAATTCTAAGGAAGAAGGAAGGAGTTCTTGCTTCATGCTTGATTTGGAAGAGGATTAGGCGGAGGTTTGGCCATACTTGTGTCTAATTTAAGGTATGTTTGAGGTTGTCTCATGAGATTCATGCATGATTTTAGTTGCTAGCTTGAGTTCTAATTAGCCCATGGTTCAAATCTTTGCTATGTCATGGGGATGATATTCGGCCAAGGTGGATTTTGTGTTAATGCCATTGCATGCTAAATATGAAGCTTGATAATGATACATGTGATGGTGGATTGAGGACTCTTGGATTTTCTTTTTAGCATTTTTTTTGAGTGAGACATTAAGTTCTTTGTTTAACCATGACCAAAATTGAAATGGTATGGTGTTGTGATGTATTCGGCCATGGTATACCCATAAGTATGATTTATGCTTATTGCATGGTAGGTAAGATTTGTGTTTTGGAGTTATGTTCATGTTTAGTTATAATCAACTTGAGATTCGGCCCTTGCACCTATATGTATATATGTTTGCACATGATGTATTGGTATGACATATATACTATCTCAAGGTATATATTTACTTATGATGATGTTTCGGTTATGAAGGAAATGATAGATGTGTATTGAGTTACAATATGGAATGTGTTAGTTAGTAAAATGTATGCTGTTTTTGTGTGGTATTAAGTGTATAATTGGCCTCAACATGGACATGCATATTCGGCCACATGAGGGGAATTGGTGTGCATGCATTCGGTTAGAGGCAAGCATATTGATGCCTTTATCTTGGTTAGGACAATCGGCTAAAAAGGAAGTGTGGGTTAATATCTTGAGTTGATGCATGATTTCACATGTATGTGACTTTAATGTCTAATGTATAAATGTGGGCTAAGTGCCTTGTGTTCCTCTTTTCGATGCTCAAATGATTAAATCGATTTATTTATTTGATTAAGCTCAAGAGCAAAGGGGATCTAAATCCGATAAAGGGAAGGAAAAAGTGGTCGAATAGCCATCGAAATCGTTCGACAACATCCGAGGTAAGTTTTCGAGTAATGGAACTTAGATTATGATCTAATTAGATTATGTAATAAACAAATCAAAATCATGCCCTTGCATGTGGCTATTGAGCCGAAATTGTAAATATGATAAGTGCCTTGTGTTTGAGCTTTGGTAATGAGAATGTAATAAGGATGTGTTATGATTTGTTGATATATGTCCTTGGTTATTCGAATGGTATCCGGGCTAAGTCCCGAAGGCTTTTGTGCTAAGTGACTAAAACCGGGTTAAGTCCCGAAGGCATTTGTGCGAGTTACCAAAACTGGGTTAAGTCCCGAAGGCATTTGTGCGATTACCAAAACCGGGTTAAGTCCCGAAGGCATTTGTGCGAGTTACTAAATCGGGCTAATTTCAAGGCAATTGTGCGAATTACTATAACGGGCTATGTCCTCAAGACAATCGAGCGAGTCGCTATATCCGGTTAAATTTCAAGGTACGTGATTCGGGAATGAGCAATCTTGCTGCAAAATTTCAGTTAATACGCTTGCAAAAAAATTCCAGCAATGAGGTATGTTCAGTATGTGCTTTGAATTAGTTAAGCCCTTACAAATAAGTATTCGCCGGTTGATAAACGAGCTACCGCCTTTGGCTAAGTTGATCTTATGAGTATGAACATAAGGGTTGGTAATGTGAAGTAAGTATGATATTGAGAATGTGTGCATATGAAATTATCCGTTTAGCTATATGAATGCTATGCTTTTGTTGTGCTGGAATCCTTGCTCAAAACTTACTAAGCATAAATTGCTTACTCCATTTCTTTGTTCTCTGCTTTATAGATTTTGGCTCGTCACCTATCGGACTCGGGATTTTTGGAAGTCGAAGTCTCCCACACTATCAAAGCCCCGCCTTTTGGTACAATTTTGGTTGAACTTTGAAATGGCATGTATAGGACTACCCTTTTGTTGTTGGTCATGTACCCATGGATTTTGTGTAAATTTAGATAGCCATGCGAAAATGGCTTATATACGTTTTAGCATAGTACTATAATCGTTTTGTATGTTGATCATTAAGAAGTATGGAAATGTTTGGAAACGATTAGCCATCGGAATGGTTAATCATGATCATACTTTGTGCCATGTATGCAAAAAGGGCTAATTGAATCATGGAAATTATGAAATAGGTAAAGTCTACCTCAAAGGCAGATGCTGACAGCAGCAGTGATGTGGATGTGAAAAATCACTAAAAATATTAGGGATGGAATTAAATAGTGAATAAATTATTTAATGAACCATGATGAATCTACTTTCAAATGGAAGAAACGAAACGGTCATATGAGTTATATGTTAAGAGATATTTAGGTTTTCGTGGAACAGGGCCAAAACGGTTTCTGGAATCCCTGTTTCGACTTTGGAAATTCATTATAAATTAACCAGAGATAATTAGGAGTCATGCCATATATTTATAGATTCCTCTTTGAGTCTAGTTTCTATAGAAACAAACGGCATCAGTATTGAAGCCCTGTACAGGGAGATATCCAAGTCGTAATTCGCGAAGGTCAGTGTAGTCGATCCCTGTAACAGGGGAGACTTTAACTAATAAACTGTACTAATTGGCCTGGCCAAAAATTCTAGAAAGAAATATGTAGATGGACATATGAGTCTAGTTTCAGGGAAAAATTATGAAACTGATTTTCGAGCTTTGAAACTCAAGATATGATTTTTAAGGCGACAGTGATGCAGTAACCAGCTTGTCTGGAAATTTTTTTTTTTGGACTGTGAAAATAATTAAGTCTATGCACACCTTGTGTTCGACTCGAACGGACTCAGTGCACGGGTGTTACAATTTTATTGGTATCGAGCTACGGTTTAGTCGATTCTAGGACTACCGTAATGCGTTTGGGTCTAGCTATACATGCCATTTTATGTGATTATTTGATAGTGTGGTGATTTCGACAATTGCAAATGTGTTTATTTATAGTAATGGATCCCGATCCGCATCGAAGCAGTAGTGATGATCTTGAGAGTGTAGCGCTGCTCCTCAAGACAAGGGACAATGCCGCGGACTCTCAACCTAATGCTAGTAATCCAAATGATGAAGCTAGACAAGCTTTCTATAGCGTGATGAATGATTGGTTTAACCAATACATTCGAACTAATACTGTTGTTCCACAACCTCCATTCCCAACAAACACAACCCCGCACCTACAATGCCTCCAAGAATCGACCAAATAAGGTCAAATAAGCCCCAGTTGATGTAATCCGAAAACATGGGGCTCTGAATTTAAAGCTACGGATAGCGGCGATGCCGAGCAAGCTGAATTTTGGTTGGACAACACTATCCGAATTACTCGATGAGCTATCTTGTACACCGATGAATGCCTAAAGTGTAATATCTCCTTGCTACGCGATTACGCCTACTATTGGTGGAGTACTCGACTTCTGTTATGCCTCGAGAGCAAGTAACTTGGGAGTTTTTCCAAACCGAGTTTGGAAAAAGTATATCATCGAGATTTGTTGATCAAAACGGAAGGAATTTCTTGAGCTTAAGCAAGGTTCTATGTCGATTCATCGACACGAGCGAAAATTTGTTAGACTTAGTAGATACGCCGGAATGTATTTAAATCGAGGCTATCATGTGTAAACGCTTCGAGGTGGGCTGAATGAAGATATAAAATGTTCGTTGGCATTCTTGAAATACGAGTTCGTAGTACTTGTCGAGCGAGCTTGTAAAGTCAAGAGCTTAGAAAAGAAAAACAAAAAGTTGATGTGGGAACCGGAGAGTTTCGAAAAGATCCTCGGAAAGTCTCTTCAACAGCATCAAGAAATTTCGTGATGATGTGGGCGGTCTAGAGGCACCGGGCCTTTTAGACGAGATCGTGATCGACCCCTTGTGGGTACACGAGGCACTTCGGTCGCCAATGTTGGGAATGAACGTCAAGACAGAACGGAGTGTCAACATTGTGGCAAATGGCATTCGAAGTTGTAGATTCCATGACCGCCTGTTACAAGTACGGATCGTTGACCACTTCATTAAAGATTGCCCGAGGTTGCTGAGCAGAATGTAAATCGAGTGGGAACCGGGCACTACCACCGCCGAGGTAGACCATCTAGAAATATGGGCAATGCTAGTGGTGGTCGAGAGGATCTAGAGATGCTACGACCAGATCCGAGGCTCGCACTCTGCTAGGGCTTATGCATACGCGACGCCGAGGATGCTTCCTCGCTAGATGTTATTACTGGTACTTTCACTCTCTTTGATACTAATGTGATTGCTTTGATTGACCCGGTTCTACTCATTCTTATATATGTGAAACCTTAGCATCCAAAGAAGACTTTACCTATTGAGTCTCTCGAGTTCGTAATTCGGTGTCAAATCCCTTGGGTCGTTACGTGCTTGTCGACAAAGTGTGTAAGAAATGTCCCCTAGTAATTCGAGGTTCCCTTTTCGGCGGACTTGATGCTTCGCCGTTTGATGAATTTGATGTTATTCCTGGTTTGGATTGGTTGACCGTGCATGATGCGGTTGTGAATTGCAAAAGCAAGACTATTGATTTGAGGTGCGCAAATAACGAGATGATCCGAGATGAGTCTACGGATTTAAAGGGGTTACCAGCTGTAATATCATCAATGTTGGCCCAGAAATGTGTAAGAAAGGGGTGCGAAGCATACCTTGTGTATGTATTTGATGATAAGGAGTTAGAGATAAAACCCGAATCTGTGCCGGTAGTTTGTGAATACCCGAATGTTTTTCCCGAAGAATTACCGGGTTTGCCACCTGTTTGGGAGATAGAGTTTGGTATTGAGCTTGTACCTGGGACTACGCCGATTTCGATAGCTCCGTAATCGTATGGCACCAACCGAGTTAAAAGGTTGAAAGCTCAGTTGCAAGAATTGACGGATAGAGGTTTCGCTTGACCAAGTTTCTCACCTTGGGTGCACCAAGATTGTTTGTGAAAAGAAGGGCGGAACCATGAGGTTGTGCATTGACTATCGTCGGTGAATAAAGTGACGATAAAGAATAAATATCCGTTATCGCGTATTGATGATTTGTTTGATCAACTAAAGGAGCGTCGGTGTTTTCAAAGATAGATTTGAGATCGGGTTATTATCGATTCATGGATTCAGATTGGATGTACCCAAAGCGCTTTCGAGCGAGGTACGGTCACTACGAGTTCTTAGTAATGCCGTTCGGGCTCACTAATGCCCTCGCGGTATTTATGGATTTGATGAATCGATTCTTGACATGATTTGGACCGGTTCGTAGTTGTGTTCATTGATGACATCTTGGTCTATTCAAGAGATGAGACCGAACATCTTTGAACACCGAGATTAGTGTTGCAAATACTACGGGATAAGCGATTATATGCTAAGTTCAGCAAGTGTGAGTTCGGTTAGAGAGGTTAGCTTCTTGGGTCATGTGGTATCTCGTGATCGGTATTCGAGTTGACCCGAGCAAAATTTCAGCCATATAGCTGGAAGCCTCCAGAAATATTACCGAGGTTCGGAGCTTTTGGGGCTTGGTTACTACCGATGATTTGTAAAAGGTTTCTCGATGATAGGCACACCCATGATGAAGCTACTTCAAAAGATGTTAAGTTCGAATGGACGAAAAATGTCGAAAAGTTTTGATCAACTCGAAAACTTGTTTGTGAAGCTCAATTTTAGTGCGGCCGAATCAGGCAAAGAGTTTGTCATCTATAGTGACGCCTCCCTACTTGGGTTAGGTTGCGTATTGATGCAAGAAGGTCGAGTTGTGGCCTATGCGTCGAGACAATTAAAGCCACATGAGAAGAATTATCCGACCCATGATCTCGAATTAGCTGCCATCGTATTCACCTTGAAAATATGGCGACATTACTTATTTGGTGAGAAGTGCCATGTATTTTCGGATCACAAAAGTCTCAAATATTTGATGACTCAAAGAGACTTGAATCTACGACAAAGGCGTTGGCTTGAGTTGTTGAAAGATTATGAGCTGGTCATTGATTATCACCCGGGAAAGGCTAATGTGGTTGCGGACGCCTTAAGCCGGAAATCACTATTCGCTTTGCGAGCGATGAATGTACGCTTGTCTGTTCTACCCGACAATGTGTTAGTAGCTGAATTAAAAGCCAAACCATTATTGATTCATCAAATTCGTGAAGCTCAGAAAGTCGATGATGAATTGGTTGCAAAACGGGCTGAGTGTGTTCCGAACAAGGAATCGGAGTTTCAAATTGATGATGATGATTGTTTGAGGTTCAGAAGTTGTTTGTGTGTTCCAAGGAATTCGGAACTCATTTCGATGATTCTGAACGAAGCCCATTGTAGCCGGATGTCAATTCACCCGGGGAGTACGAAGATGTACAACGATTTGAAACGTCGGTTTTGGTGGCATGGTATGAAACGAGACATCTCCGACTTTGTTTCGAGATGTTTAATATGTCAACAAGTGAAAGCGGAACATCAAGTGCCTTCAGGATTACTTCAGCCAATCAAGATACCCGAGTGGAAATGGGATCGAGTCACAATGGACTTTGTGTCCGGACTGCCATTGTCCGCAAGTAAGAAGGATGCGATTTGGGTTGTTGTTGATAGACTGACTAAGTCGGTTCACTTTATCCCCGTGCGTATGGATTTTTCATTGGATAAACTAGCTGAATTGTACGTTTCTCGATTGTGAGATTACACGGGTACCAATTTACATTGTGTCGGATAGAGATCCGAGATTCACCTCGCGATTTTGGAAGAAATTGCAAGAAGCTTTGGGTACCAAGCTGCATTTTAGCACCGCTTTTCATCCACAAACCGATGGTCAATCTGAGCGGGTAATTCAGATACTTGAGGATATGTTGAGATGTTGCGTCCTTGAGCTTAATGGTTCATGGGAACGATATTTACCTTTGATTGAATTCACTTACAACAATAGTTTTCAGTCAAGTATTAAGATGGCACCTTACGAGGCTTTGTACGGTCGAAAATGCCGTACGCCATTGTTTTGGACCGAACTCGGTGAAAGTAAAATTTTTGAGTGGACTTGATTAAAGATGATGAACAAAGTAAAAGTAATCCGTGAAAGTCTAAAGACAAACCGCAGATCGTCGAAATCGACGCGGATTTGAAACAAAAAGACATTGAGTATCGTGGGAGATAAAGTGTTTCTTAAAGTTTCGCTTGGAAAAGATACTCGATTTGGCCAGTAAAGGCAAATTGAGTCCGAGGTTCATCGGGCCATATGAAGTATCCGAACGAGTCGGTCCATTGCATATCGATTGATTTTGCCTCCCGAACTTGAGAAGATTCACGATGTCTTTCATGTTTCGATGCTTGACGCTATAGATCGATCCATCGCACATAATTAGTCCATCAGAGGTCGAAATTCAAGCCGATATGAGTTATGAAGAAGAACCGATTCGTATTCTAGCTCGTGAAGTGAAGGAGTTGCGAAACAAAAGGGTTCCATTAGTAAAAGTGTTACGGCTCAAACACGGGATGGAAGAAGCTACTTGGGAACCTGAGAACTCTATGAAAGAGCGTTACCCAAACCTATTTACCGGTAAGATTTTCGGGGACGAAAATTTCTTAAGTGGGGGAGAGTTGTGACAGCCCAAAATTGACCCTAGTCGGGAAGTGGTTTCGGGACCGCTAAACCGAGTCACCGAAATGTTTGAACGTAATATTTATTGTCTAGAATATGTAATTATGAATGTGTGAAAATTTCAAGCTTCGATTTAGTCGATTGCATGTGAATTCAGTTAGTAGGACTTGTGTGACACTTTTGAAATGTGATAGGCTAATCTATAAGGACCTAATAGTGCATGTAATCAAAAGGGGGGACTTGCATGTCAAATTTCCCCCCCTAATTGGTAGTGGCCGGCCATGACAAAGGATTATGGGCAAAACATGTCATAGACATGTTATGTTGGTGCATCATGGGAGGAAAAAATAAATTAATGAGTATGGGTAATAAAGAAATGGAAAAAAAAAAAAAGAAAGGATGTGTGAGTGTTACCCCCATTTTGCCGTGAGTTGAAAAAAAAAAAAGAAAAAATTGTTGTTCATCCTTTTCATTTCTTTGAGCCGAAAATTCT
Organism: Gossypium arboreum; assembly: GCF_025698485.1. Lineage (NCBI taxonomy): Eukaryota > Viridiplantae > Streptophyta > Magnoliopsida > Malvales > Malvaceae > Gossypium > Gossypium arboreum. The sequence continues at coordinate 87,359,888 of NC_069075.1, read as the reverse complement.
AAGGAAGAAGGAAGGAGTTCTTGCTTCATGCTTGGTTTGGAAGAGGATTAGGAGGAGGTTTGGCCATACTTGTGTCTAGATTAAGGTATGTTTGAGGTTGTGCCATGAGATTCATGCATGATTTTAGTTGCTAGCTTGAGTTCTAATTAGCCCATAGTTCAAATCTTTGCTATGTCATGGGGATGATATTCGCCAAGGTGGATTTTGTGTTAATGCCATTGCATGCTAAATATGAAGCTTGATAATGATACATGTGATGGTGGATTGAGGACTCTTGGATTTTCTTTTTAGCATTTTTTTGAGTGAGACATTAAGTTCTTTGTTTAACCATGACCAAAATTGAAATGGTATGGTGTTGTGATGTATTCGGCCATGGTATACCCATAAGTATGATTTATGCTTATTGCATGGTAGGTAAGATTTGTGTTTTGGAGTTATGTTCATGTTTAGTTATAATCAACTTGAGATTCGGCCTTGCACCTATATGTATATATGTTTGCACATAATGTATTGGTATGACATATATACTATCTCAAGGTATATATTTACTTATGATGATGTTTCGGTTATGAAGTAAATGATAGATGCGTATTGAGCTACAATATGTAATGCATTAGTTAGTAAAATGTATGCCATTTATGTGTGGTATTAAATATGTAATTGGCCTCAACATCAACATGCATATTCGGCCACATGAGATGGATTGGTGTGCATGCATTCGGTTAGAGGCAAGCATATTGATGCCTTTATCTTGGTTAGGACAATCGGCTAAAAAGGGAGTGTGGGTTAATATCTTGAGTTGATGCATGATTTCACATGTATGTGACTTTAATGTCTAATGTATAAATGTGGGCTAAGTGCCTTGTGTTCCTCTTTTCGATGCTCAAATGATTAAATCGATTTATTTATTTAATTAAGCTCAAGAGCAAAGGGGATCTAAATCCGATAAAGGGAAGGAAAAAGTGGTCGAATAGCCATCGAAATCGTTCGACAACATCCAAGGTAAGTTTTCGAGTAATGTTTTTGCTGTGCTGGAATCCCTTGCTCAAAACTTACTAAGCATAAATTGCTTACTCCATTTCTTTGTTCTCTGTTTTATAGATTTTGGCTCGTCAGCTATCGGACTCGGGGTTTTTGGAAGTTGAAGTCTCCCACACTATCAAAGCCCCCCCCTTTTGGTACAATTTTGGTTGAACTTTGAAATGGCATGTATAGGACTACGCTTTTTGTTGTTGGTCATGTACCCATGGATTTTGTGTAAATTTGGATAGCCATGCGAAAATGGCTTATATACGTTTTAGCATAGTACCATAATCGTTTTGTATGTTGATCATTAAGAAGTATGGAAATGTTTGGAAACGATTAGCCATTGGAATGGTTAATCATGATCATACTTTGTGCCATGTATGCAAAAAGGGCTAATTGAATCATGGAAATTATGAAATAGGTAAAGTCTACCTCAAAGGCAGATGCTGACAGCAGCAGTGATGTGGATGTGAAAAATCACTAAAAATAGTAGGGATGGAATTAAATAGTGAATAAATTAAGTAATTAACCTTGATGAATCTACTTTCATATGGAAGAAACGAAACGGTCATATGAGTTATATGTTAAGAGATATTTAGGTTTTCATGGAACAGGGCCAGAACGGTTTCTGGAATCCCTGTTCCGAATTTGGAAATTCATTATAAATTAACCAGAGATAATTAGGAGTCATGCCATATATTTATAGATTCATCTTTGAGTCTAGTTTCTATAGAAACAAACGGAATCAGTATTGAAGCCCTGTACAGGGAGATATCCAAGTCGTAATGCTCGAAGGTCAGTGTAGTCGATCCCTGTAACAGGGGAGACTTTAACTAATAAACTGTACTAATTGGCCCGACCAAAAATTCTAGAAAAAAATATTTAGATGGAAATATGAGTCTAGTTTCAGGGAAAATTTACGAAACTGATTTTCGAGCTTTGAAACTCAAGATATGATTTTTAAGGCGACAGTGACGCTGTAACTAGGTTATCTGGAAATTTTTTTTTTGGACTGTGAAAATAATTAAGTCTGTGCACACCTTGTGTTCGACTCCGGTAACGGACTCGGGTACGGGGTGTTACACTAAGCTCGACTTACCTCTTTAGTGCATGGTCATGGTGGTTTGAGGAGTTTATACTCCTCATTCCTACTATCAATCTCATCAAAATAAGGTTTTAATCGGGTGTTGTTTACCTTAAAAGTGCCGAACTTGGGATGACTCACCTCCACCATACCGAATGGAAAAATACTGAGTATCGTAAGAGAGACTTCCTCATTCGGTGTGGTAGTGACGATGTGGGGATCTGCGACATCTAATAAGACCTTATCACCAACCTTAAGTAAATTTGGGGAGGTATCGAACTCATTCTGGCGTAATTTTAGTTTATCGTGTGTTCTCGGTTTATGTGCTAGCCATTCATCTAGCTCCACTATCTGTAACCTTCGTTCTTCATGAATGTGTCCTCTATCATTTCTGGAACATGGCTCGTGAACTTCTTTGAAGCTCAATTTCTGCAAAGTCATATTGTCAGTTTTAGTAGATTGGTGTGGACCATTACCTTCAATGTTCGATATGATGCCAGAATTACGAGCTTAAAGGGTGATCGTTTCGTCTCCCACACGAAGTGTAAGCTCACCTGTGCAAACATGAATAATTGTTTTAGCAGTTGTTAAAAAGGGCCTCCCTAAAATCAAAGGGGTGTTATTATCCTCCTCTATGTCTAGAACAACGAAATCAACGGGAAATATGAACTTATCTACTATCACTAGTACATCTGCAATAATACCCCTAGGAAATCTTATAGTTTTATCTGCCAATTGAATGCTCATCCTAATTTGTTTAGGTTTCCTAAGACCTAGTTACTTAAACATTTTGTAAGGCATGACGTTAATACTATCCCCTAAATCAGCTAATGCATGACTTATATCTAAACTACCAATTAAACAAGGAATTGTAAAACTCCCTGGATCTTTCAATTTGTGAGGTAGCTTATTCTGTAGAATAGCTGAGCAGACTGCGTTTAGCTCCACATGCGACGCTTCGTCCAACTTCTGCTTATTTACTAAAAGCTCTTTTAAAAATTTCATTGCATTTGGCATCTGCGACAGAGCTTCAATAAACGGTAAGTTAATATGTAATTTTTTCAAAAGTTTGAGGAATTTACCGAATAGTTCGTCTAAGCGGTCTTTCCTTGTCACGTTAGGGTATGGGACACGAGGTCTATATTCTTCATTCACCATTTTGTTATGACTTACCTCACTTTTACCTTTCCTCACCACAGTTTCTTGCATCAATTCTAGCTCAGGCGCAATGAATCCTTCCTTATCTTGAGTACTAATTGCGTTGAGGTGTTCCCTTGGATTAGGTTCAGTATTACTTGGTAAACTACCTTTTGGTCGTTCGGAGATTAGTTTGGATAACTGGCCTATCTGAGTTTCGAGCCCTTGGATCGATGCTTGTTGATTCTTAAGTGTTGTCTCGATATTTTGAAAACGGGTTTCTGATACCGAGATGAATTTAGAGAGCATCTATTCAAGGTTCAGTTTCTTCTGTTGTTGATAAGGTGGCTGTTGAAAACCTTGAGGATTTTGTGGCTTTTGATTCCCTTGACTGTGACAGCCCAAAATTGACCCTAGTCGGGAGGTGGTTTCGGGACCACAAAACCGAGGCATAAAAATAATTTATAATTTATTTTGATGCCTATAATATGTGTTAATTCATGTGTGACATTTTGATGTTTCGATTTAGAGTTATAAATGTGAATTTCATTAGAAAGGACCTAGTAGTAAACTTTGAAAGTATGATGGGGAAAGGTGTGATGACTAGTTGAACATGCATGCAAAAATAAGGGATTTGCATGTCAATTTCCCCAACATGAAGTGGCCGCCATGGCAAGAGTGGATGGGCAAAACATGTCATGAAACATGTTTTGTTGGTGCATTACGTGAAATAATAAAATAAAGAGCATGGGCAAAGAAAGAAAAAAAATGGTCTCACCCATGTTCCCCTTGGCCGTGAGTTGAGAGAAAGGAAAAGAAAAAAATTGGTTCATCCATTCTCATTTTCTTTGGGCTGAAAATTCTAAGAAGGAAGGAAATTTTGCTCCATTTTTAGTTTAGAAGAGATCTAGAAGGAGATTTGGCTATACTTGCATCAAGATTAAGGTATGTTGAGGTTGTGTCATGAGATTCATGCTTGTTTTGGTTGCTAACTTGATGTGCATGTTAGCCATGGTTCAAATCCTTGCTATGCCATGAAAAATGGTATTTGGCCAAGGTTGATATTGTGTTAAAGCCATTGCATGCTAAATGTGAAGCTTGTTGATGATGCATGTAATGATGGATTGACTACTCTTGAAATTTCTTTTTAGTATTCTTGAGTAGGACATTGAATTCTTTGTTTAACCATGACCGAAGTTGAAAGAGTATGGTTGTGATGTATTCGCCATGGTGCATTCATGAGCATGATTTATGCTTGTTACTTGATTGGTAAAATTTGTGTTTGGATGGGTATGAACCCTTGAGATTCGCCTTGCACCTATATGTGTATACATGTTTGCACATGATGTATTGGCATGACATATATACTATTTGAAGGTATATATTTGCTTGTGATGATGTTTCGTTATGAAGTACATGAGAGATGTGTATTGAGCTACAATATGTAATGCGTTAGTTAGTAAAATGCATGCTGTTTTTGTGTGGTATTAAGTGCATAATTGGCCTCAACATGGACATGCATATTCGCCACATGAGGGGAAATTGGTGTGCATGCATTCGGTTAGAGGCAAGCATATTGATGCCTATTCTTGGCTTAGAAAATTTGGCTAAGAGGAATATTAACTAATGTGTTGAGTTCGATTCGTGATTTCGTACATATGCGACTTTGATGCCTAATGAGCATATATATTGGCTAGGTATCTTGAATTCTCTTCGATGCTCAAATGATAAAACCAATTTATTTGCTAAATTAAGCTCAAGAGCAAAGGGAGCTAAATCCGATAAGGGGAAGGAAAAAGTCGTCGAATAGCCGTCGAAATCGTTCGACCACGTCCGAGGTAAGTTTTTGAGTATCGAAACATAGATTTTGATTCGATTGAATGAAGTAATAAGCAATCGAAATTGTGCCTTTGTATGTGGCCATTGAGCCGAAATGATATTTTTGCTAAGTGAATTGTGCATAAAAGTTGTGTTATGAAATTGAAACAAAGATGTGTATGAATGTTCGAGTGATATCCGGGCTAAGCCCAAGGCAACCAGCGAGTTATGATATCCGGGCTAAGCCCAAAGGCAATTGGGCGAAGTTATGATATCCGGGCTAAGCCCAAGGCAATTGTGCAAATTGTGATATCCGGGTTAAGTCCCAAGGCCTTTGTGCGAAGTTACCATAACCGGGCTATGTCCCAAGGCGTTTGAACGAGTAGCTATATCCGGATAAACTCAAGGTATGTGATTCGAGAACTTTGAACTTGCTGGAAAATTTTCAGTTAATGCACTTGTGAAATTCCCAACAACAAGGTATGTTTTGTGTGTGCTTCGCACACTATGAGTAAGTGCGTATGAATATTCGCTCTAATGATAAATGAGCTATCGGCATTAACTAGGCCGTTATTTGTGTATGAATATAAGAGTTGGGATTGTGAAGTAAGCATGTCTTTGAGAAATTGTGCATATGAATTATTGTTTAGCTACTTGAATGCTATGCTTTGGTTGTGTGTATATTATGGCTCAAACTTACTAAGCATAAATTGCTTACTCCGTTTCTTTGTTTCTCTGCTTATAGATTTTACTCGTTAGCGATCGGATTCGGGATCATAGAAGTTGAAGTCAACCACACTATCAAAGCCCTTTTGGTACTCCTTTAGTTGAGTTTTGGATATGGCATGTATAGGACCACCCTCGGTTGTTTTTAAGTACTTTGTGATGTATATGTGTGTGCCATGCGAAAATGGTTCGTAAAAGTGGAGTATGGAATTTGACCATATGTGGTTTGTAATTATATTTGGTTTCATGATGTGATTATGGTTTGAATGAGAGTGTTGGTCACATGATCAGCCATTGGAATGGCTAAATATGATCATATGTGGACCTAAGTATGACTAGACTATAGTTGGTCCATGGGAACTACAATATAGGTAAAGCCTACCTTAAAAACAGAGGCTGCCAGCTGCAGTGACGTGGATGTGAAAAATCACCAAAATTTGTAGGAATGGTGTTAAATAGTGAATAAATTATGTGATCGAACCTTGACAAGTCTATTTTCATATGAAAGTAACGAAACGATCATATGAACAGTATACTCAGAGATATTAAAGTTCTCGTGAGACAGGGCCAGAACGGTTTCTGGGTCCCCTGTCGCAACTTTGAAAATTTACCATAAATTATCCAGAATGAATTAGAAGTAATGCCTTATATTTCCAGATTCCTTTTTCAGTCTAGTTTCATTAGAAACAAACGACATCAGTATTGAAACCCTGTACAGAGAGATATTCAAGTTGTAACGCGTGAAGGTCAGTGTAGTCGACCCCTGTAACATGGGTGAATTTAACTAATAAACTGTACCAATTGGCCCGACCGAAAATTCTAGAAAAAAATCCAGGGATGGATATATGAGTCTAAATTCAGGGAAAATTTACGGAATCAGTTTCCGAGTTCTGTAACTCGAGATATGCTTTTTAAGGCAACAGTGATGCAGTTTTCCAGCTTGCCTGGGAATGTCAAGTTGGTCGGTGCTATAAGTGGTTTTGGCCTGTTAACCCCTCGTGTCCGGCACCGGCAACGGTCTCGGGTTCGGGGTGTTACATTGACCACCCTAGGAGAAATTTGGGTGGTTCCTCCAACCTACATTATAAGTATTACTGTATGGGTTATTTTGAGATCTAAAGTTATTGTTACCCATATAGTTGACTTGTTCCTCTTCAGTTGTAGGATTGAAGGATTGATATTCTATATGCACACCTCCTCCACTTGAGTCACACCTCATTACTGGATGTACCTGTGTAGAACCAAGTAAACCATCAATCTTTTTATTGAGAAGTTCTACCTGATTTGACAACATAGTAACTGAGTCGATGTTATAAACGCTGGCTATTTTTGTTGGCTTAGTCCTCATGACTTGCCACTGATAGTTATTCAGTGACATTTCTTCAATGAATTCATAAGCCTCTTCAGGTGTTTTGTTGTTGATGGTTCCTCCAGCAACTGCGTCAATCATCTGTCTTGTAGAGGGATTCACACCATTGTAAAATGTTTGAAATTGCAGTCATAGAGGTAACCCATGGTGAAGGCACCTTCGCAATAGATCCTTGTATCTTTCCCATGCATCGTAAAGTGTTTCTAAGTCCATCTGCACAAAAGAAGAGATATCATTATGTAACTTAGCCATTTTAGCTGGCGAAAAATATTTTAGTAGAAATTTTTCGGTCATTTGTTCCTAAGTAGTGATGGACCCTCGTGATAACGAGTTTAACCACTGTTTAGCTTTGTTTCTCAGTGAAAAAGGGAATAACAGAAGGCGAATGGCATCATCAGAAATGTTATTAATTTTGAAAGTGTCGCAAAACTCCAGAAAATTCGCCAAGTGAGTGTTGGGATCCTCATCCAGCAAACCATCAAACTGAACAAACTACTATATCATCTAAATTGTGTTAGGTTTCAGTTCGAAATTATTCGCAGCAATAGTAGGTCTAACTATACTTGATTCAATTCCTGTTAAAGAAGGTTTAACATAGTCATACATAGTACGTGGAGTAGGATTTTGATTAGCCGCAATTGCAGGATGTAGCTGATTGCCTTGGTTTTCAGCCATCTCTTCGGTTGGGGGTTGAGTATCGTCTTCTTGCTCGTTCTCTTTGTATCTTGAGCTTCGCCTTATTTCTCTTTGGATTCTACGAACTATGCGATCGATTTCTTCGTCAAAAAGTAATGGTCCCGACGGGTTTCTTCTAGTCATAAACTATAAAAACATGTCAAGAGAGAGAAAAAGTAAATTAATTAGTAATAATAATTAAATTAAATTGCAAGAAAAATAAATGGTTAAAGTAATAAAAATTGAGTGTTCCTAATATCTTAGTTCCCCGGCAACGGCGCCAAAAACTTGATCGCGAGCTTTCGTGATAGGTTTTAAAAATTTATAATTAATTATTCTTGAAACTAACTATTATCGCAATTTAGGCAAGTGTACCTATCGAACAGTAGTATAGTTTTAGCAAGACCGGATTGTCAAACCCAAAGGAACTAAAAGTACTGGTAATGACTGTCGTTTTATTATCTAGCCTAAGAATAATGGGGTTTTGTTTTAATTAACTAATTATCTAAACTAAGAATGCACAGAGAAAAGAATTGGGGAATTGCTTTTGGGAAAAATCGATTGACTTAAGACAATACCTAAGGAAAAATCCACCTAGACTTTACTTGTTATTCTGGCTTCGAATCAGACAATTTATTCATTCAACTTATTCCGCAGAGATCCCTAAGTTATGTTTTATCCCTATTCAAGACTAATAACGTCTAATCCCTAGATTGAATAACCGAGACTTTTCTCTAATTAACACTCTAGGGTTGCATTAACTCGATCTATGGATCCTCTTATAAGGTTTCACCCTAATCCGACAAAATCTTGTCACCCTATTTTTAGGCGCACAATCAACTCCGCTTAATTATGACAAAAGTACTCTTAGATAGGGTCTATTCCTCCTCTGAATAAGAGCATGTCTTGAATCAGTATCCTGGGATATCAAAACAAGAATTAAGAACACATAATTAAGAACAATTTAAATATATATCATACGATTTAGAAAATAATAATAAGATTCGTCTTAGGTTTCATTCCCCTTAGGTATTTAGGGGTTTTAGTTCATAACTAAATAAGAAAATATCTCAGAAGAATAAAGAATACAAAACATAAAGAAAACCCAAAACTCCTGAAGGGAAATTGAGGAGAGATCTTCAGCCTTGATGATGAATCCGGCTTCTAAGATGGATCAATCGGCTTCCTTGAAGTAATTCCTTACCCCTATTCTTTGTCTCTTTTTCTTCCTCCTCTAGGGTGTATTTATAGGCTTTGGAATGCATAGAAGCCCTCAAAAGTGGCCTTTTCTAAATTGGACTTAACTTGGGCTCGGCAGGGACACGCCCGTGTGTGATTACTTCAGGCCATGTTTGAGCCTATGAAAATGGCACGGGCGTGTGCTATACCCGTGTGAATCGTACTTCAATTCTGCCAAATTGACATGGTTGTATGGTCTACCCGTGTGAGAAGGTCCAGGCCGTGTTGATTTCGTACTTTAGCCCATTTTCTCTGTTTTTGGCCCGTTTCTCATTCCTTTCACTCTCCTATGCTCTCCTAAGTATAAAACATGAAATTAAAGCATTAGGAGCATCGAATTCACCAATTCTAATGAGAAATCATCCAGAAAATGCATTAAACATGGGATAAAAATATGTATAATTTACGGTTTATCAAATACATGTGCTGTAAATTTTATATTGAAATTTTCGTTAGGCTTGGAATAAGGAGTAAATTGCATGAATTTCATTTTCCGAGCCTAGGGACAAAATCGTTATTAATTAAAAGTTTAGGGGCAAAATGATAATTTTGCTAAGATGTAAATTGGACTGAATTGAGTTTAAATTGTATTAAATTGATGTTAAATTTACTCGTATTGATCCGAATAGACCAACTTCGGAGTTAGAATGAGGAAAAGAGGAAAATGTCGGATTAGTAAATTTTACGTACACGAACATTTGTTGAGGTAAGTTCGTGTAACTAAATTGTATATTTATATCTTGAATTATATTTTTTGTATGTAATTTATATAAATATCATATATATATGACATTGAAAACATAACTGAAAAAGCCCGATCACTGAATTAATGCCCGATAGATGATAAATGATAAAAATGTTACTGTTATGTTTGAAATGAATGTGTTTATTTGAATTATATGAATGTTATAGATGTATGAAATAATCACATGCCTGATAATGCTTGAAAAATGTTAAATCCCTTTTGAATAAATGAAAAACGATGGATAAATGTGATTTCTGTATTAAATGAGGTCCTGCATTTGTTGTTGACGGGATTTAGCCTAGACGAGTAATCTTATTGACCCCATTATAGAAAGGATTTAGCCTGGACTGGTAATCCTGATATAGCCCTCTTGAGCATATTTACATATAGGATTTAGCCCAGACGAGTAATCCTGATTAAGCTTTTGTGAGCATATGTTGAAAATAGGATTTAGCTTGGACAAGTAATCCTATTATATGATATGTGGCTCAAGAGTGAGCTTTCTGATTAAGTGCCCTAATGGGTACCCCTGAATATGAATTCACAGATCTTAATTTGTACAGCTCGAGTGTACTTCCTGTGTATCCATCGATATTTCGAATAAATTCAACGAGTAAAAATCCAGATATGAGAAAATATGAATAAAAAAAGAGTTATTACACGTATCTGCTTGAAATACATAAAAATGGTGATACATGATAATTGATATATGAAAACATGAGATGATGATATTTGTACATGGAATTTATTTGATGAATATGTTCATTCTTGATTATAGATTTGTACACCTTGGGTGTACTACTACTCATGCGACATGAATATTTCGAATGATGTGAGTAAAGTTCTAACATGAAATAATCTGAACTTGAGATGAATTATTATGAAAATATACTTGAAATATAAAGATATGATTTATACATGTTATATAAATATGTGATATGGAAAGTATATATATATATATTTGGAAATCTGATTGTTGTTGAGCTCATATATGTTTCTTCATGTTATTATGGATTATATTACTAGCAAGGGCAATGAGAATATGTGTAGGGCTTGAGATCAAATAGATTGAATGTGTCTGACATGTTTATCTTGAAATAGAATAAATGGTAAGTTAAGTACTATGTTATACGAACTTACTAAACATCTTATGCTTACTTAGTTTTATTTCCTTATTTTATAGTAAATTGGAAGCTCGTTGGATTGGAAGCTTGGAGGAGATCAGTCACACTATCCATCATTTCATTTCGGTATATATGGTAAATCAATTATGGTTATAATGGCATGTATGGGTTAAATTGGTCATATTGGCACGTAAATGTAAATGATTATTGTAATCTAGCCATTGGAATGGCTAGTGATGATTATGTTTTGGTATATGCATATACTAAGATTATTTTATGGTAATAACAGAAGTCTTTATTATTTATTGATTGAGAAAGGTTAAACGAATATGCTTAAAAATGGTAAGATTAAAAGCATGAATGCATGTAATAATATATCATGTTAGATGAATAGAATTAACTTGGTTATGATGCTTGAATTGGTTGGTATATGAATGAAAGTTTTGGTGTAGGTCATTGGCAAAGTTTGGGTGAGAAATAAAGCTAGAAAATAGCTTTATTTTGTCCACATAGGTAGACACACGGGCGTGTGTCTTGACCGTGTGTGACACACGGTCTGGCACTTGGGCGTGTAGTTAGGCCGTGTATCCCCTACATCTTAAATTTGAGAAACAGAATGCTCAGAATTGAACACACGAGCAAAGACATGGGAGTGTGTCTAAGCCGTGTGAGAGACACAGCCTAGAACACAAGATATGTCTTTGCCATGTGAAACCTGCACCTAATTGGAAAAATTTTAATTTACCACACGGCCTAGCACACGAGTGTGTGGCAGGCCATGTGGCATAAGTCAGAGAGTTGCATGGGGTCAAACACGGCTTGTAGCACGGGCTTGTCCTAGGGTCACACGGTGTGTCCCTTGGACCACACGGGCATGAGTGCCCTACATCCTAGAAAATTTTAGAAATTTTGCCAAAAATTTTCTGCATTCCCAATTTAGTCTTGACTTGAATCTAATACTTATATTGGGCCTCAAGGGTCGATTAAAGGGACGTTAAGAATAATCTCTGAAAATAAATAGTAATTGACGTGCATTATCTATAAATGTTCTGTAAACTCCAGTAGTGCTCCGTAATTCTATTCCAGCGACAGATACGGGTTAGGGATGTTACACAATCAACCACTATTTGGAGTAGCATTCAAGTGTTCGTAGAAGCCTCGGTTTGACAAGAACAAGTGGAGAATGAGTAGTCAAGCCACGGAGAAAACACAGGATTTGATTCTTGTTCCCTATCCTTTTAATTTTTTTGTTGTTATGATGAACATCTCTATGAATATTTGTTACGTTGATATGTTTAATTTAATTAATATGGCTAATATTTAATTCGTGTTAAGTTTATTGCATTTCGTCTACTTGAGTTATTAAAATTGTGTTTGTGTTGTTATAGGCCTCGGTAAGTGTAACACGCTAAACTCGGCCCAGACGTTATGGCCGAATCTGGCGTGTTACATTGAAGTATTTTAGCGAAAACCGTGTTTTCATTGAAAACCCTTCTTAAAAAAACCCCTAATTAACTAAAAAAAAGCTTTCAGTTACGAAAGCCTTGTTTAAATCATTTGATATTTAAAAAAAAAAAACTTAGTTGCGGAAACATAGAAAACATACTATAATTTAAGAAATCCATGTTCAACTTCTCGTAATTGCAATGAAAATAATAATAATTCAAGTAGTAATTGAAAACCTTATTACAATCTGGTCTGAATAGACTTAAAAAGAAAAAAAAAACTTAAATGCTTAAAAAAAAACCAAGTCTGAATTATCTTGCTAGCCGGCCACCCAGAGTACCTCCAAACATCGAACCTTCTACTGAGCATCACCTGAAAATAAAATAAAAGAGGGGGGTGAGTTTTTGCAAACTCAGTGTGCACAACCCTCGGCAAAAACAAGCATTCAAAAAAAACCATCATTCATTAATCATGCAATGCAATCCCATCCAAATTATCCATCCGCTACACACCAGCTCTGTCCCACGTCACACCATGTGGGGATATGAATATCGACCCACCCAGCCCATACACCATGGTAGCCCGATTGCGGAACTACCTTCATTTTCATATTGGGCTTTAAAAGCCATCGGTGAATCCACGATTGTCAAGCAACCATGCGATCCTCATATACTTCCTCCGTTTCATAATTCCCACCCATATGCAACCTAAGCAGAATATCATATGTATGCATGTCACATCCATAAATCTTACATTCTACACCTAGGGGTATTTTGGTCATTTTCGCCCTTAGGTGTGACAGCCCAAAATTGACCCTAGTCGGGATGTGGTTTCGGGACCACAAAACCGAGGCATAAAAATAATTTAAAATTTATTTTGATGCCTATAATATGTGTGTGCTCATGTGTGACATTTTTGATGATTGATTTAGTGTTATAAAGGTGAATTTCTCTAGAAGGGACTTAGTAGTGAACTTTGAAAGTACGATAGGGAAATGTCTGATGACTAATTAAAGCATGCATGCAAAACTATGGACTTGCATGTCAAATTTCCCCAAAACAAGCTAGTGGCCGCCATGACATGGTTTATGGGCAAAGAAAACATGTTGAAACATGTTTTGTTAATGCATGATGAATTAAATGATAAAATAATTAATGATGTTGGATGAGAAACAAAAAATCAAAAAATAGCTCATCCTTTCCCCATTGCCGTGCAAGTGAAAGAAAAACAAGAAAAAATTGTTCATCCTTGTTCTTTCCTTTTGGCCGAAAATACTAAGGGAGGAGATAGGATTTTTGCTTCATGCTTGGTTTAGAAGAGATCTAGAAGGAGATTTGGCTAAATTTGCATCAAGATTAAGGTATGTATGAGGTTGTGTTAGGAGTTTCATGCATGTTTTGGTTGCTAACTTGATGTGCATGTTAGCCATGGTTCAAATCCTTGTTATGCCATGGAAATGGCATTTGGCCAAAGTTGTTATTGTGTTAAAGCCATTGCATGCTAAATGTGAAGCTTGCTAATGATGCATGCAATGATGGATTGACTACTCTTGAAACTTCTTTGTACCAATTTTAAGTAAGACATTGAGTTTTTTTGTTTATCCATGAATGAAGTTGAAAGGGCATGATTGTGATGTATTCGCCATGATGCATTCATGAGCATGGTTCATGCTTCTTGCATGCTAGTTAAAATTTGTGTTTTGGATGGCTATGGACACCTTGAAATTGCCTTGCACTTATATGTGTATATATGATTGCACATGATATTTTGATTATGAAGAAAGTGATGAATATGTTGTTTAAAGAAGAAGTTTGTTGAAGAATGTTGTGAAATTTGCATGTACATTCGCCTAGAACACATATGATGTGAAAATCTTGCAATTTATTTTGATTTTATGCAAGAATGACTGAGCATAATCGGCCACATGAGGGGAATTATTGTGCATGCATTCGGTTAGAGGCAAGCTTAATGATGCCTATTCTTGACTTAGGTAATCGGCTACCTTGTTGTGAGCTAAGGCCGAATGTGTGCGTAATTAAAGAAAATTGACTAAAGTGCTTAGTTATGTGATGTTGAATCAATGATATGTGTATTCGGCCAAGGCTAGCAAGCGAGACTTTAATAAATTGAATTTGTTTGAATTAGCTCAAGAGCTTAGAGGGCCACAATTGGATAAGGGGAAGGAAAAAGTGATCGAATAGCCATCAAAGCCGTTCGACAACATCCGAGGTAAGTCCTCAAGAAATGACCCTACTCGAATTATGTGAAATGAAAAATTGATGTGTAATGACTATTGATATATGTGTGCATGAGCAATTGAATGATATCCGGGCTAAGTCCCGAAGACATTTATGCTGGTAATTACATCCGGGTTAAGACCAAGGCAATTGTGCTAGTGACTACATCCGCTAAGACCAAGGCATTTGTGCAAATTGTGAAATCCGGGTTAAGTCCCGAAGGCCTTTGTGCGGGTTACCATAACCGGCTATGTCCCAAGGCGTTTGAACGAGTAGCTATATCCGGTTAAACTCGAAGGTATGTGATTTGAAAATTATAAGCTTGCTGGAAAATTTTCAGCTAATGCACTTGTGAAACTTCCCAATAACAAGGTATGTGTTGTGTGTGCTTTATGCGCTAGGAGTAAGAGCGTATGAATATTCGCTCCTATGATGGAACGAGTTATCGGCCTTAACGAAGCCGTTATTTGTGTATGAACATAAGAGTTGGGATGGTGAAGTAAGTATGATTATGTGAATGTGTATTAATGAAATGATTCATTTGGCTATGTGAATGTAATGCTTTGGTTAAAGCTGATTTTATTGCTTGAGACTTACTAAGCATAAAAATGCTTACTCCGTTGCTTTGGCTCTCTGTTTTATAGATTTTGCTCGGTAGCAAGCGGATTCGGGATCATTAAAGTCGAAGTCATCTACACTATCAAAGCCTCAATTTTGGTATAATTTTGGTTGAACTTTGAAATGGCATGTATAGGACTACCCTAATGTTGAAGGTCGTGTACCTTTCGGTTTTGTGTAAGCTTGGATAGCCATGCGAAAATGGCTTATATCGTTTTAGTATGATTCTATAATAGTTTGTATGATAATCATTATGGGGTGTGAAATTGTTTGAAAGGATTAGCCATTGGAATGGTTAATCATAATCACACTTTGTGCTATGTGTGCAAAAAGGGCCATTTGAATCGTGGAAATCATGAAATAGGTAATGGTTACTTTGAAAACAGATGCTGGCAGCAGCAGTGGTGTGGTTTTGAAAAATCACCAAAATTTGTAGGAATGGTATTAAATAATGAATAAATTATGTAAATGAACCTTAATGAGTCTACTTTCATGTGGAAGAAACGAAACGGTCATAAGAGTTACATGTTAAGAGATATTAAAGCTATTGTGAGATAGGGCCAGAACGGTTTCTGGGTCCCCTGTCGCAACTTTAAAAATTTATTATAAATTATCCAGAAAGAATTAGGAGTCATTCCTTATATGTACAGATTCCATTTTGAGTCTAGTTTCATTAGAAATAAACGGCACCAGTATTAAAGCCCTTTACAGAGAGATATTCAAGTTGTAACGCACGAAGGTCAGAGCAGTCAATACCTGTAACATGGGTGACTTTAACTAATAAACTGTACCAATTGGCCCGACCAAAAATTCTAGAAATAAATCCATGGATGGATATATGAGTCTAAATTTATGGAAAATTTACGGAATCAGTTTCCGAGTTTTGAAACTCGAGATATGATTTTTAAGGTGACAGTGACGCAGATTTCCAGCCTGTCTGGAAATGTCAAATTGGTGGGTGAAATATGTGGATTTGGCTTGTTAACCCCTCGTGTCCGACACCGGGATGGTCTCGGGTTCGGGGTGTTACAATTTTATTGGTATCAGAGCCACAGTTTAGTCGATTCTAGGACTACCATAATATGTTTGGGGTCTAGCTATACATGCCATTAAGTGATAAATTGATAGTGTGGAGATTTCTGACAATTTGAATTTGTGTTTGTTTATAGCAATGGATCCCGATCCCAATCGAGCAATAGCTGATGATGTGGAGAGTGTGGCGCCTGCTCCCGCGCAAGGGACAGCGTCGGTGGACTCTCAACCTATGGCCAGCAATCCGAATGATGAGGCTAGGCAAGCCTTTTATAGTGTGATGAATGATTGGTTCAACCAATACATTCGAACTAACACGGCTGTTCCACAACCTCCATTCCCAACTAATGCAACCCCGCACCTACAATACCTCCCAGAATCGACCAAATAAGGTCAAGTAAGCCCCAATCGATGAATTCGTAAACATGGGGCCACTGAATTCAAGGCTACGGATAGCGGCGATGCCGAGCAAGCTGAATTTTGGTTGGATAACACTATCCGGGTGCTCGATGAGCTATCTTGTACACCCGATGAGTGCTTAAAGTGTACCATCTCCTTGCTACGCGATTCCGCCTATTATTGGTGGAGTACTCGACTCGTGGTGCCTAGAGAGCAAGTGACTTGGGAATTCTTTCAAACCGAGTTCAAAAAAGTATATCGATCGAGATTCATCGACCAAAAGCGAAGGAATTTCTTGATCTTAAGCAAGGTTCTATGTCGCCATCGACTACGAACGAAAATTTGTGAGGCTTAGTCAGACGCGCGAGAATGCATTTCGTCCAAAGCTATTATGTGTAAACGCCGAGGATGGGCTGAATGATGATATAAGGATGTTCGTTGGCATTCTCAAAATACGAGAGTTCGTAGTACTTGTTGAGCGAGCTTGTAAAGTCAAGAGCTTAGAAAGGAGAAACAAAAGTTGATGTGGGAACCGGAGAATTCGAAAAGGTCCTCGGAAAGTCTCTTCAACAGCATCGAAGAGATTTCGAGATGATGTGAGCCGGTCTAGAGGCGCCGGGCTTTTCTAGACGAGGACGCGATCGACCCTGTGACCACACGAGTCACTTCGATCGCCGATGGTGGAAATGATCGCCGAGAGAGGCGAGAGTGTCGCATTGTGGCAAATGGCATTCGGGAGCTGTTGGTTCCGTGATCGCTCTGCTATAAGTGTGGATCGGCCGACCACCTTATGAAGGATTGCCCGAGGTTGCTTGAACAAAATGTAAGTCGAGTGGAAACCCGTTTGCTACCATCGCCGAGGTAGGCCACCTAGAAATGTGGGCAATGTTAGTGGCGGTCGAGAGGATCTAGAGATGCTACCATCGGATCCGAGGCTCGTGCTCTGCTAGGACTTATGCCATACGCCAGACGCGAGGATCTTGCCTCACCGGATGTCATTACTGGTACTTTCACTCTTTTCAATACTAATGTGATTGCTTTGATTGACCCTAGTTCTACTCATTCTTATATATGTGAAACCTTAGCATCCAAAGAAGACTTTGCCTATTGAGTCTCATCGAGTTTGTAATTCGGTGTCAAGCCCTTGGGTTATTACGTGCTTGTCAACAAAGTGTGCAAGAAAAGTCCCTAGTGTTCCGAGGTTCTTGTTTTCCGGCGGACTTGATGCTTTTGCCGTTCGATGAATTCGACGTTATTCTTGGTTTGGATTGGTTGACCATGCACGATGCGGTTGTAAATTGCAAAAGCAAGACTATCGATTTGAGGTGCGCGAATAACGAGATAATTCGGGTTGAGTCTACGGACTTAAAGGGTTACCAATGTAATATCAGCAATGTTGGCGGAAATATGTAAGAAAAGGGTGCGAAGCGTACCTTGCGTATGTGCTCGATGACAAGGAATCGTAAAAGAAACCCGAATCGGTGCGGTGGTTTGTGAATACCGGATGTTTTCCACGAAGAATTGTCGGGTTTACCACTGTTCGGAAATAGAATTTGGCATCGAATTGGTACCTGGTACCACTCCAATTTCGATAGCTCCGTATCGTATGGCACCAACGGAATTAAAGGAGTTGAAAGCTCAGTTGCAAGAATTGGTGGATAGAGGTTTTGCTCGCCCGAGTTTTTCGCCTTGGGTGCGCCGGTGTTGTTTGTGAAAAGAAGGATGGAACCATGAGGTCAGTAGATCGACTATCGTCGACTTAATAAAGCGACGATAAAGAACAAATATCCGTTACCACGTATCGATGACTTGTTCGATCAACTGAAGGGAGCCTCAGTGTTCTCGAAAATAGATTTGAGATCGGGCTATTATCAATTGCGAATTCGAGATTCGGACATACCCAAGACTGCCTTCAGAACGAGATATGGTCACTATGAGTTCCTAGTGAAGCCGTTTGGGCTTACTAATGCCCCTGCGGTATTTATGGATTTAATGAATCGGATCTTCAGACCATATTTGGATCGATTCGTAGTTGTGTTCATTGATGACATCTTGGTCTATTCAAGAAATGAGACCGAACATGCTGAACACCTGAGGTTAGTGCTGCAAATTTTACGGGATAAGCAATTATATGCTAAGTTCAGCAAGTGTGAGTTCGGTTAAGAGAGGTTAGCTTCTTGGGTCATGTGGTATCTCAGATCGGGTATTCGAGTCGATTCAATAAAATTTCAGCCATACTTAATTGGAAGCCTCAGAAATATTAACGAGGTTTGGAGCTTTTTGGGGCTTGCTTAGGTTATTACCGACGATTTGTAAAGGTTTCTCAACGATAGCCACGCCGATGACGGCTACTCCAAAAGGATGTTAAGTTCGAATGGACGGAGAAATGTCGAAAAGTTTCACCAACTGAAAACTTATTTGATGAAGCCCCAATTCTAGTGCAACCCGAATCTGGCAAAGAGTTTGTCATCTATAGTGACGCCTCCCTACTTGGGTTAGGTTGCGTATTGATGCAAGAAGGTCGAGTTGTGGCCTATGCGTCGAGGCAATTAAAGCCACATGAGAAAAATTATCCGACCCATGATCTCGAATTGGCTGCCATCGTATTCGCCTTGAAGATTTGGCGACATTACTTATTTGGTGAGAGGTGCCATGTGTACTCGGATCACAAAAGTCTCAAATATTTGATGACCCAAAGAGACTTAAATCTGCGACAAAGACGTTGGCTCGAGTGTTAAAGGATTATGAGCTGGTCATTGACTATCACCCGGGAAAGGCGAATGTGGTTGCGGATGCCTTGAGTCGTAAATCATTATTCGCTTTACGAGCGATGAATGTGCACTTGTCCGTTCGATCCGACAACGTGTTAGTAGCTGAATTGAAAGCCAAACCATTATTGATACATCACATTTGTGAAGCTCAGAAGGTCGACGATGAGTTGGTTGCAAAACGGGTCGAGTGTGTTCCGAACAAGGAATCGGAGTTTCAGATCGATGATGACGATTGTTTGAGGTTCAGAAGTCGTCTGTGTGTTCCAAGGAATTCGGAACTTATTTCGATAATTCTGAATGAAGCCCATTGTAGCCGAATGGCAATCCACCCGGGGAGTACGAAGATGTACAACGATTTGAAACGTCGGTTTTGGTGGCATGGTATGAAACGAGACATCTCCGACTTTGTTTCGAGATGTTTAATATGTCAACAAGTGAAAGCGGAACATCAAGTGCCTTCAGGATTACTTCAGCCGATCACGATACCCGAGTGGAAATGGGATCGAGTCACAATGGACTTTGTGTCCGGACTGCCATTGTCAGCAAGTAAGAAGGATGCGATTTGGGTTGTTGTTGATAGATTGACTAAGTCGGCTCACTTTATCCCTGTGCGTACGGATTTTTCATTGGATAAACTAGCTGAATTGTACGTTTCTCAGATTGTGAGATTACACGGGGTACCGATTTCTGTTGTGTCGGATAGAGATCCGAGGTTCACCTCGCGATTTTGGAAGAAATTGCAAGAAGCTTTGGGTACCAAGTTGCATTTCAGCACCGCCTTTCACCCCCAAACCGATGGTCAATCCGGCGGATAATTCGGATACTTGAGGATATGTTGAGATGTTACATCCTCGAGTTCGGTGGTTCATGGAACGGTACCTACCTTTGATTGAATTAACACAACAATAGTTTTCAATCAAGTATTAAGATGGCGCCTTACGAGGCTTTGTACGGCGTAAATGCCGTACACCATTGTTTTGGATGAGCTCGGTGAAAACAAAATTTTGAGTGGATTTGATTAAAGATGCTGAATGAAAGTAAAAGTAATCCGTGAAAGTCCGAAAATAGCCTCCGATCGTCAAGTCGACGCGGATTTGAAACGAAAGGACATTGAGTATCGTGGGAGATAAAGTGTTTCTTAAAGTTTCGCCGTGGAAAAAGATACTCAGATTCTACCGTAAGGGCAAGTTGAGCTCGAGATTCATTGGGCTGTGATGACCCAAAATTGACCCTAGTCGGAAGTGGTTTGGGACCGCTAAACCGAAGTCACCGAAATGTTTGAACGTAATATTTATTGTCTAGAATATGTAATTATGAATGTGTGAAAATTTCAAGCTTCGATTTAGCCGATAGCATGTGAATTCAGTTAGTAGGACTTGTGTGACACTTTTGAAAAGTGATAGGCTAATCTATAAGGACCTAATAGTGCATGTAGTCAAAGGGAGGACTTGCATGTCAAATTTCCCCCTAATAGTTAGTGGCCGGCCATGACAAGAGATTATGGGTAAAAACATGTCATAAAACATGTTAGGACAATGGTGTATGTAAGAAAAAATAAAATAGTGAGCATGGAAATTTAATAATGAAAGGAACAAAAAAAAAAAAAAAAAAATGGTCTCATGCATGCCCATTCGTGAGTGTGGAGAAAGAAAGAAGAATTTTGTTCATCATTTTCATTTCCTTTGGGCTGAAAATTCTAAGGAAGAAGGAAGGAATTCTTGTTTCATGTTGGTTTGGAAGAGGTTTAGGAGGAGGTTTGGCCATACTTGTACCTAGATTAAGGTAAGTTTGATGTTTTGCCATGAGATTCATGTATATTTTAGTTGCTAGCTTGATGTTCTTGTTAGCCCATGGTTCAAATCTTTGTTATGTCATGGGAATGAAATTCGCCAAAGTGAATATGGTGTTAATGCCATTGCATGCTAAATATCAAGCTTGATAATGATTCATGTGATGGTGGATTGGGGATTCTTAGATTTTCTTTTAGCATTTTTGAATGAGATACTAAGTTCTTTGTTTAACCATGACCAAATTGAAACGGTATGGTGTTGTGGTATTCGCCATGTTATATCCATAAGTATGATTCATGCATGTTGCATGGTAAGTAAGATTTAAGCTTTGGATATGTGTGTATATTTGGATATAAGCCACTTGAGAATTCGCCATTGCACCTACATGAATATATGTTTGCACATGATGAATTGGTATGACATGCATACTATTTTAAGGTGTCTATTTGCTTGTGATGTTGTTTGGTTATGAAATAAATGAGAGATGTGTATAGAACTACAATATGTAATGCGTTAATTAGGAAAATGTATGCTGTTTTTTGTGTAGTATTAGTGTAAAATTGGCCTCCACATAGACATGCATATTCGCCAAAGGAAGTAGATTGGTGTGCATGTATTCGGTTAGAGGCAACCATATTGAAGCCTTATCTTGGCTTAGATTGTTGACCAAATGGGTAATAAGTGAGGATGGTTGCGAATATACAAACATACATATGCATGTGTAATTGAATTATGAATGTTTAGCAAGAGGGTTAAACTAGTTGATTTATTGATTAAGCTCAAGGAGTTAAAGAAGGAGAATCAAGCAAGGGAAAGACGAAGGTCATCGAGTAGCCGACTTGGACTGTTTTACCCAACACAAGGTAAGTCATTAAGCGTATATTTGGTGTTGATTTAAATGATCAATATATATATGCAAATGTGTTTAAATGAGTTGGTGTGTAAATGGAAATGTGTGTGTATGGAATGATGCCATTGTTGAATGTATAAAGGCAGCAAAATACATAAGGTATTGGTCTCGGCACTAAGTGTGCGGGTATAAATGGACACGGTGACAAGATTGGCACTAAGTGTGCGGGTTTAAAATTGTACAGCACTAAGTGTGCGAGTTTGATTATATAGCACTAAGTGTGCGAGTTGAATACATATAGCACTAAGTGTGCGGATTCACTATATGCTCTTGCATTACAATTGGCACCGAGTGTGCGACATTATCGAGCTAATCCCGGACAGCGGATCGGGTAAGTACCTCGAGCTCATGACGAATAGAAAATATGATCATGCTCGGGGTTGAATTTGGTAAGCCTTAAATCTATGTGATGATTGAAATTGTATGATTGTGGTGGAAATGAGTTAGTGTGTGAAAATGCCTCAAATATCTTGTTGTGTAGAATATGAAATGTGGATGTATGACTTGGTATAGATTCGATATGGATGAGTACCTAGCCTCGTTTATTGTTTCATGTTGTAGTAACTTTATCGTGGATTGATGAATGCTTATGACTTACTGAGTTGTAAACTCACTCGGTGTTTTTCTTGTCACCTATTTTAGGTCTCTCGGACTCGTATTGTTTGCGTGATCGGGACCGTCGTTGAAGTCATCACACCGCTGAAATCTTGTGGTATTGTTTTTGTTGTTGAAGAACATTTGGCATGTATAGGCTATTATATTTTGTCGAATTGTGGGTTGTAAACTTTAAGCCATGTGAAAATGGCCTATGTGGTCGTCGAGTGGGATGCTAGAACCTATAGCCACGAGTCTTAGAAACTCAAATTTTGATAAGGTGGCCATAATTTGTGTCGTGTATGATGGATGATTAAGGCCAAGGAAAAATTCATGAAATTGGCATAGTCTACTGCAGTAACTGTTGCGGACAGCAGCAGTGAGATGAGATTGAAAAATCACTAAAAATAGTAGAAGTAGAATTAAATAGTGAGTAAATTATGGAACTGAACCTTGATGAATCTATTTTTATATGGACGAAACGAAACGACCATATGAGCGGTATACTGAGAAATATTAAGGTTCTCGTGAGACAGGGCCAGAACGGTTTCTGGGTCCCCTGTCGCGACTTTGAAAATTTACCATAAATTATTCAGAAAGAACTAGGAGTCATGCCTTATATGTAAAGATTCCATTTTGAGTCTAGTTTCATTAGAAACAAACAGCACCAGTATTAAAGCCCTGTACAGGGAGATATTCAAGTTGTAACGCGCGAAGGTCAGAGCAGTCGGTCCCTGTAACATGGGTGACTTTAACTAATAAACTGTACCAATTGGCCCAACCAAAAATTCTAAAAATAAATCCATGGATGGGTATATGAGTCTAAATTCAGGAAAAATTTACGAAACCAGTTTCCGAGTTTTGAAACTCGAGATATGATTTTTAAGGCGACGGTGACGCAGTTTTCCAACCTGACTGGTAATGTCAAACTGGTTGGTATCTTGAGAGGGTTTGGCCGTTAACCCCTCGTGTCCGACACCGGCGTCGGTCTCGAGTTAGGGGTGTTACAGGGCCGTACGAAATCTCCGAACGAGTTGGCCCAGTTGCGTATCGTTTGATTTTGCCCCCTGAACTCGAAAAGATTCACAACGTCTTCCATGTTTCAATGCTTCGACGCTATAGATCTGATCCATCGCACGTGATTGATCCATCAGAAGTTGAAATTCAAGCCAATATGAGTTATGAGGAAGAACCGATTCGTATCCTGGCACGTGAAGTGAAAGAGTTGCGAAACAAGCGGGTTCCGCTAGTGAAAGTGTTATGGCTCAAACACGGGATAGAAGAAGCTACTTGGGAAACCGAGAACTCTATGAAAGAGCGATACCCAACCCTATTTACCGGTAAGATTTTCGGGGACGAAAATTTCTTAAGTGGGGGAGAGTTGTGACAGCCCAAAATTGACCCTAGTCGGGATGTGGTTTCGGGACCACAAAATCGAGGCATAAAAATAATTTAAAATTTATTTTGATGCCTATAATATGTGTGTGCTCATGTGTGACATTTTTGATGATTGATTTAGTGTTATAAAGGTGAATTTCACTAGAAAGGACTTAGTAGTGAACTTTGAAAGTACGATAGGGAAATGTGTGATGACTAATTAAAGCATGCATGCAAAACTATGGACTTGCATGTCAAATTTCCCCAAAACAAGCTAGTGGCCGGCCATGACATGGTTTATGGGCAAAGAAAACATGTTGAAACATGTTTTGTTAATGCATGATGAATTAAATGATAAAATAATTAATGATGTTGGATGAGAAACAAAAAATCAAAAAATAGCTCATCCTTTCCCCATTACGTGCAAGTGAAAGAAAAACAAGAAAAAATTGTTCATCCTTGTTCTTTCCTTTTGGCCGAAAATACTAAGGGAGGAGATAGGATTTTTGCTTCATGCTTGGTTTAGAAGAGATCTAGAAGGAGATTTGGCTAAATTTGCATCAAGATTAAGGTATGTATGAGGTTGTGTTAGGAGTTTCATGCATGTTTTGGTTGCTAACTTGATGTGCATGTTAGCCATGGTTCAAATCCTTGTTATGCCATGGAAATGGCATTTGGCCAAAGTTGTTATTGTGTTAAAGCCATTGCATGCTAAATGTGAAGCTTGCTAATGATGCATGCAATGATGGATTGACTACTCTTGAAACTTCTTTGTACCAATTTTAAGTAAGACATTGAGTTTTTTTGTTTAACCATGATTGAAGTTGAAAGGGGCATGATTGTGATGTATTCGGCCATGATGCATTCATGAGCATGGTTCATGCTTCTTGCATGTTAGTTAAAATTTGTGTTTTGGATGGCTATGGACACCTTGAAATTCGGCCTTGCACTTATATGTGTATATATGATTGCACATGATATTTTGATTATGAAGAAAGTGATGAATATGTTGTTTAAAGAAGAAGTTTGTTGAAGAATGTTGTGAAATTTGCATGTACATTCGCCTAGTACACATATGATGTGAAAATCTTGCAATTTATTTTTGATTTTATGCAAGAATGACTAAGCATAATCGGCCACATGAGGGGAATTATTGTGCATGCATTCGGTTAGAGGCAAGCTTAATGATGCCTATTCTTGACTTAGGTAATCGGCTACCTTGTTGTGAGCTAAGGCCGAATGTGTGCGTAATTAAAGAAAATTGACTAAAGTGCTTAGTTATGTGATGTTGAATCAATGATATGTGTATTCGCCAAGGCTAGGCGAGACTTTAATAAATTGAATTTGTTTGAATTAGCTCAAGAGCTTAGAGGGCCACAATTGGATAAGGGAAGGAAAAAGTGATCGAATAGCCATCAAAGCCGTTCGACAACATCCGAGGTAAGTCCTCAAGAAATGACCCTACTCGAATTATGTGAAATGAAAAATTGATGTGTAATGACTATTGATATATGTGTGCATGAGCAATTGAATGATATCCGGGCTAAGTCCCGAAGACATTTATGCTGGTAATTACATCCGGGTTAAGACCCGAAGGCAATTGTGCTAGTGACTACATCCGGCTAAGACCCGAAGGCATTTGTGCAAATTGTGAAATCCGGGTTAAGTCCCGAAGGCCTTTGTGCGGGTTACCATAACCGGGCTATGTCCCGAAGGCGTTTGAACGAGTAGCTATATCCGGTTAAACTCCGAAGGTATGTGATTTGAAAATTATAAGCTTGCTGGAAAATTTTCAGCTAATGCACTTGTGAAACTTCCCAATAACAAGGTATGTGTTGTGTGTGCTTATGCGCTAGGAGTAAGAGCGTATGAATATTCGCTCCTATGATGGAACGAGTTATCGGCCTTAACGAAGCCGTTATTTGTGTATGAACATAAGAGTTGGGATGGTGAAGTAAGTATAATTATGTGAATGTGTATTAATGAAATGATTCATTTGGCTATGTGAATGTAATGCTTTGGTTAAAGCTGATTTTATTGCTTGAGACTTACTAAGCATAAAAATGCTTACTCCGTTGCTTTGGCTCTCTGTTTTATAGATTTTGCTCGGTAGCAAGCGGATTCGGGATCATTAAAGTCAAGTCATCTACACTATCAAAGCCTCCATTTTGGTATAATTTTGGTTGAACTTTGAAATGGCATGTATAGGACTACCCTAATGTTGAAGGTCATGTACCTTTCGGTTTTGTGTAAGCTTGGATAGCCATGCGAAAATGGCTTATATCGTTTTAGTATGATTCTATAATAGTTTGTATGATAATCATTATGGGGTATGAAATTGTTTGAAAGGATTAGCCATTGGAATGGTTAATCATAATCACACTTTGTGCTATGTGTGCAAAAAGGGCCATTCGAATCGTGGAAATCATGAAATAGGTAATGGTTACTTTGAAAACAGATGCTGGCAGCAGCAGTGGTGTGGTTTTGAAAAATCACCAAAATTTGTAGGAATGATATTAAATAATGAATAAATTATTTAAATGAACCTTAATGAGTCTACTTTCATGTGGAAGAAACGAAACGGTCATAGGAGTTACATGTTAAGAGATATTAAAGCTATTGTGAGATAGGGCCAGAATGGTTTCTGGGTCCCCTGTCGCAACTTTAAAAATTTATTATAAATTATCCAGAAAGAATTATGAGTCATGCCTTATATGTAAAGATTCCATTTTGAGTCTAGTTTCATTAGAAACAAATGGTACCAGTATTAAAGCCCTGTACAGAGAGATATTCAAGTTGTAACACGCGAAGGTCAGAGCAGTCGATCCCTGTAACATGGGTGACTTTAACTAATAAACTGTACCAATTGGCCCGACCAAAAATTCTAGAAATAAATGCATAGATGGATATATGAGTCTAAATTCAGGGAAAATTTACGTAATCAGTTTCTGAGTTTTGAAACTCGAGATATGATTTTTAAGGTGACAGTGACGCAGATTTCCAGCCTGTCTGGAAATGTCAAATTGGTGGGTGAAATATGTGGATTTGGCTTGTTAACCCCTCGTGTCCGACACCGGCGATGGTCTCGGGTTCGGGGTGTTACATTAGGGGCATTTTGGTAATTTTTCCATAATTACGGTTTTCACTTACCTTGGCCCGTTAACAAGTCTCGTGAGCTAAGATGAACGAACACTATGCACCAGGTAGGATTCCAGAGAAGAGGAGGTGAGTCATTAAGACCGCTTAAGTACCAAGCTCTCCCTAGATCCAATCCTAGACATGCATATACCCGTTGCCACACCTTAACCCTTTGACTTGTCCACAGTCGTAATATATTAATTAAGTCTTATGTGGATATCATATACTAGGCCCAAAACCCCTTACAAATCCCAAACAATTTCACATACCTGTATCTGGCCCATTAAGCCCAATCATATTCATATGGCCCATTAGGCCCAAATCACCTGTATATGGCCCATTAGGCCTAAATCACATTTATATGGCCCGTTAGGCCTAGTCACATTCATATTCATGCTCACATAGAAGTTCCTATCACATAGCATCAACATTCAGTTTTTGCCTATTATGGGCCCAATAGCCCATTGGGCCTATTTAGCCCATTCCAGCCCATATGGCCAAATCACAACCCAAGTCCACGGAATTTCTCGTGGGCCTTAGGCAACCCATCGGTCTCCCCTTTACGAGTGTTTGTGGACTCGCAAGACTACTGTAGCCAAACTTTCAGCTTTTCGGCATTTCGGCATTTTGGCTTTTCGGCATTTCGGCTTTTGCCGATACATAATGTGTGTGTAGTGTATGTACACACCTGGTAAGCAAGCGTGCTACAATTCCCTTAGTCCAAACCTACAAATGATATCACCCTTCCATTAATCTCATGCTTAATACATATCTTTACTAAAACCAAAACCTATCATTAACCTTATATTGCGTGATCAACCCTTTCTTAAATCACTAACCACGATCAACTCCTAGATCAAAACCGCAAACACCTAAAGAGCAATTCGGCAGAGAGCTAAGATCTGAGATCCAATATTATTTCCACTAGATCCGGTCAAAGAGTATTCAGCCCTCGGGAGATATGGCTTTTCGGCTTTTCAAACTTAGTGTGGTGAATAAGGTTTATTTGGTACAGATTAAAGAAGAAGAGTAGAAGAAGAATTCGGCTAAGTGAAACAAAAAAAATTGTGTAGAGAAGAATAGAAATCGGGAGGAAGAAAAGAAAGAAAAACAAAAGGGTTTTCGGCTTTTTGGATCTTGAAAAAAAAAGGGTTTTAGGCTTTTGGAGAAAGGGGTTTCTGGCAACAAGGTGAAGAAGAATTTCGGCAGTAGCCTGGCAACCCTGTATTCGGCCCCTATTTATAGCCCTTATAGTTGAATTTTCCATGCCCAATTCCCAATTTGGCTCCATCACTTCTCCCTTCTAATCTCCTCATTTTTCTCCCTGATAACCCCTTGATCCTTTCCTTAATTTTCTCTTCTGAACACTCCCCTTAGAGTCCATCTTCACGCCACTTCCATCCTTTTAGAAAGCCAAAATTAAACTTCTAAAACACAAAACTAGGATTCAAACCTTGGACCTCCTTGCTAGCTACTAACGCCACCTCCCTGCACTCTAAGTGGCATCACTTAGCCACTCTTCCATAAGGCTTTTTGATGCTTTTTTTCCCCTATTTTTATTTAAAAGCCCACCTACTTGTGAACCCTGATTCTTTTAATAATTAAACTATAATTTCATTTATTCCTAGGTTCGAACTCAAACCTTAATTAAGACCTACTATAATTATCACATGGCTAGGAACATAAAACACAATTTTTATCAAAACCGAAAACAAGGAAAGTTTGGGATTTCGGGATTTTTAGATTTCGGGATTTTTAGGGTGTTACAGTAAGATGTTTGATTAAGTAAAACCATGACTAAGTTATTCTTGCATTACAATTGTAAGGTAACTAATGAATTAATTATTTAAATGGATTGAAATTGTAATTAATTGACACAATACTTAATCAGTGTATGTTTAATCATCTAAGGTAGCTGAGGGTTAAATTAGCAATGGTATCTAACGATACATTAGCCTTGCATAACTTGGAAGATTATTGTGATTAAACTGTTTCAAAGTAGAAATGCATTGTTACCTCGCGTAATATTTTATGTGCTTATGAGATTGAATTAATTGTTTGAATTAGCATAGAGATATGTACAAGAGATTATTTTAATTTCATACGTATGTATATGCATTAACATATTTGCTTATTAAAATTTGTTTAATCGGTGGAATTGACATAGAGATATAGTCAAGAGATAAATGGATTTTTGTAGGTAAGTATGTTCATAAGGTAGCAAATTACCGAGTTTCCGTGAATTTGTTCGTAACAACATGAACATCAGTTTAATAATTCTAAGTTAAGAAATGTAATTACTCTAACACAATTATGTCATCTTGATTAAAATCATCTTTTGAAATCATGCATTGGAAGTTTTATTTTCTATTTATTTGTTTTACTTAGTTAAAAATCTTAGTTTTTAATCACCTCCTCAAACCAAAAAAATTTTCTTCACCAAAGTGTTTTAAATTGCATCCATAAATAATTCTTTTCACAGTCCCTGTGGGTACGATTAACTCGACATTTACTTGTCACTTTATTACTTGTTGCGAATGTGTACACTTGCACATTTTCATCGTTCCAGGCACCCATGCAGTCTCACTATCTTGGAAATATAGATCTTAGCTAGCCTCTGAGGAGAATAATCAATACAGACCTATATGAAATGGGAAGACTTGGTCAATCTATACACAATGACCTAAATTGAGTCTTTCTTAGTAGGTGTTAAAAGTAATCCACTAACAAAATCCATGGTCACTCTCTCCCATTTCCACTACAGATTTCAGATTAGCTGTAGTAACCCCGAAGAAAACTAATGCTCGGCCTTAACCTACTGAAAGGTCAAACACTTTTACGAAAATTATGTTACCTCATGCTTAAGACCTGACCACCAATACGATTCCCTTAAGTCACGGTACATCTTATTACCACCAAGGTACATGGCATAAGAGCTACTTCCTGTAGTATAGACTGTCATAAACTCTGATCATTTGATACACAATATTTGCCTTTGAAATACAAGATACCATTAGAATTAAGCCCAAAGTATTCAGTCGAACCGCCCTCAATTTGCTTAAATCGAGGCACTAAAGAATCCTCTAATCACTGTTTATCCTTTATTTCCTAAACCCAAATAGGCTTTACTTGCAACTCAACAAGAGTATCCCCATCATCAAATAGACTGAAATGGGCGAACATAGCCCTCAACTTAGACATCGCCCTTCTTCTCAAGGTATCGACCACTACATTAGCTTTTCCATGATGATAATCAATCATGCAATTATAATCCTTTAGCATCTCTGTAACACCCCTTACCCGTACCCGAGGCCGGGATAAGGTATGAGGCGTTACCGGACAAACATACAAACATTAAACTAAAATACGGGCCATAAAATTTCATTCATATTTCAAAACATTCATTCACTTACACATAGTCCCTTATTTGAGTCTACAAAGCCCAAAACATACTTTAGAAAGGGTTTAGGACTAAACCGAGAACTTACGAAAATCTTGGAAATTTCATGCTTTAAGGCTCCACACGCCTGTGTTCCATACACAGCTGAGACACATGGTCGTGTTTCTGCCTGTGTGGAATATACCTAGGCTATTTTCCAAGCTTTGGTCAACCTTAATCTCTTACACACTTATACAAAATCAAAAGCATATAACATAGTATTCATTTAATGATTAAATATTCTCAATTAAACCACAAACATAGCATTTGTATGTCATCATACATGTGTCTCTCATACTCATTTTACCTTGTTTATTATAGTACCACTTATACATTTATACCAAGATTATCATCTTACCAAATATCTTCAGCTTAATCGTCAAGCATTCATATTTAAAACTAGATCATATATTTATAAAATACCACAATTCAGATCCGCAAAATAACATGTCTGCCTGAAACATTTCAATTCAACTCCATACCCAACAAGCATTACATTGAGACTAGTCATATATATATATATATACATGTCATGATACATATCATTCTCTTTCATTTTCTTATAAACACATATCATTTATTTCATTATATCAATATTTCATATACCATAGTTTCCATGTATTCCACATATATTTATTTTCCTCCTCCTCCTCTCCATTCCACATCCTTAATGTATATAGCATTCTTGTAAGTACGATTTCACAATTTACTAATAAATGCTCACATCAAACTGTCCACACGAGTCATAGTCACTTACTTATTTATAATTCGAGCTACAGAGCTCCAAATTAAGATCCGTAAATTTCTTCTGAAACTAGACTCACATATCTTTCCACCATAAAATTTTCATTATTTTTTGTTTAGCCAATTAGTACAGTGTATTCATTAAAATTTCCCCTATTTCACTTTCTGATAGTTCTGACCTCTCTTAACTAAAAAATAATTATCTCATAGTACAGAACTCAGATAATGTTCTTGTTTATTTATCTTGAAAATAGACTCATTAGGGATTTTAAAAATATAAGTTTAAGCCTCTAATTATTTTTATCCAAAGTTTTGTGATTTTCCAAAGTTAGAACAGGGGATCACGTAATCATTCTGAACAAGTCTCACAAAAACATAAATATCTCAAAATATAGAACTCCTTTTCTTGCTCTATTTCTTTTATATGAAAATATACACATTAGAGTTTAATTTGATATCTCATTCAGTCTTTGATTCAATTTCTACTATTTTTGGTGATTTTTCAAAATCACGTCACTGCTACTATCCAAAACAGTTTTATTGCTAATTCACTCTTTCACACTTTCTTTGTATTAACCTCATTTTAACATACATATCACAAATCATTTTCACCACATTTCATACATCACAAGTATAGGCCCATGATCACAAGGTCACCATGAAATCATCCTCATGTATAACTTACTTGTTTATAACCTTACCACATCCTGGTCACGTAATGAACACATCATTCACATAACCAAGTTCCTGCACTTATTCATCACAAAACTCACAAAGCAATACATAGAAAGTCTCCCGTTGAACATTTCAGATCAATCCTCGATACTTGGTGGTTTCAGCACATAGCTCCACCCATCATATAGTTCGGCTCTCTTGTACACATGGTGAACACTCAGTACCACCCATGTGACCTAGCCAATTTATCTCGTAGCTCTCGTCTACATGGTGTCCTTCACCTTGAACCACGCATGCGACCTAGCTACATATATCCTGTAGCTCTCTTTCTACATGGTGTACACATAGTATCACCCATGTGACCTAGCTACATCATAATGTCTTGTAGCTCTCTTGTACACATGATGTGCACCCAGCACCATACATGTGACCTAGCTACATACTATCTGTATCATCCAATCTTTCCGAAGGTTCAACCGGGATTTCTCTCTCTTTTCCAACAATTTCACTAATCAAGTAATTATCCACAAACATATTTCCAATATTATTATAAAATATAATAATACAAGTAATATTGATGTATTACTTACATATAAACTTACATCTCATTTAATATCAAGGCAATAACATTAAATTATACATTGCCTTACTAAAAATCATATGAACTTACAATTTCCCATAATATCCATAATCATAGAAATCACATTTATGTATGATAATTCAATGCACTTCATGTACCATAGACATATTTTAAAATCAATTCATAAACTTGACACCATCATCATTTAATTTAACATAATTCAATTAATTCACTAAATTTAACTTTCAAATATAAATTACAGCATTATTGTTTGTATTATTATCATACCAACTTACATACTTTCAATACCTCGGAAATTATAATAAATATATCAATTTTACATTGAAACTTGCATAAATTAATGCTTATTATACATATGAACTTACCTCGATACTAAAACGATCATTTTACCAACTTTCCCAATTTTCGATTTTTCTCTCATTCTAGGTTCAAATCTTGTTTTCTGGGATCTAAAACATCATATTTTACTTATTTAATTAATGTACTATTCAAAACAGTCCTTAACTCAAACTTTGAAAAAATTACAATTTTTCCCCTAAACTTTTGCATATTTACACTTTTGCCCCTAGGCTCGGGAATTAAACTTCATCCTTTATTCTTATGTTTTATGACATGCTGATAACTTTTCCCTTCTATGGAAAGATCAATTCTCACTCTAACATATACTTATGACTATTAGGTATTTTTACTGATTAAGCCCTTTTACTCGTTTTCACTCAAAACCGAGTAGCAAAAGTTGTCTAACATAATTTAAAATCTCATATTCTATCATAAAACAGCAAAATAAACACATTTCACCTATGGGTATTTTTCCAAATATGAACCCTAGCTTAAATTATTGCTAGAATAAGCTTAATCAAATTACCGGGATTCCAAAAACGTAAAGAACTTGAAAAACGGGGTTAGAACGGACTTACTATTGAGCTTGGAAAGCTTGAAAACCCTAGCCATGGCTTCCCCCATGCTAATTTCGGCCTCCATGAAAAAGATGAGTCACTTTTGGCTTTATTTTCGCTTTATTTTCCCTTTTTATTTCTTTTAATTACCAAATGACCAAAATGCCCTTCCTTACTAAACTTTCAAAAATTCCATCCATGTCCAATTTTTTTCCATCACTTAGAAATTGGTCAAATTTATATTTAAGACCTCCTAATTAATATTTCAAAACAATTTCATACTAGAAACTTCTAAAATGCAGGTTTTGCAACTTATTCAATTTAGTCCCTATCTTCAAATTGAGCACTTTATGCATAGAATTTCTTCACGAAATTTTCACACAATCATGCAATCATATCATAGACCTAAAAATAATCATAAAGTAATTATTTCTATCTCGGATTTTGTGGTCCCGAAACCTCTGTTCCAACTAGACCCAATTTTGGGCTATTACAATCTTAATCCATCTATTCTACCTCAAATTAAGTTTTTTCTATGTGAGGAGATATTTGAGACTATTGTGATCCATGTAAATAATACATTTTTCACTATACAAATAATGTCTCCAAATCTTAAGAGCAAAAACAATAGTTGCCGACTCCAAATCATGGGTCGGATAATTGCTCTCATGTGGCTTAAGCTATCTCAAGGCATAAGCTACCATTTTACCATCTGCTCAGAACACACCCAAACCCAACATGTAAAGCATCACTATATACTGTAACACGTAGGTTTGTGCAAGTGTACATAGTCATTATCAAGTAATAAGTACGTAAAAAAGTTATCGTCTCCATAGGGATTGTATATGTTAATCAATTAATAGTAAAATTAGAGTTAACACTTTGGTGATAAAAACACAATATTTTGTTGTGGTGTAATGTAAAAATAATCACTATATGTAAGATGATCACTAATGCAATCTTAATCTAAATGTAAAGTATGAAGTGAAATGTATGAAATGAATTTAGCAACAAAAACACAAAATTCAATAATCAATAACATGAATAGGATAGGATAATTACATCATTCAACTTAATTCATTTTTCTCATGCTTAACAGTGTTAGAAAAATATTCCATGGCAACTCGATCTTTCATGAGTTTTGAAACCAAATTAACTCCTTTCAGAATCTTTTACTTAGTAAAACATGCATTTTACTGATCATATTAAACTAAGGGTTTCTTAGAATTCATGTGAAGTAATAGGGACGAGTTAGGTTTGAATCAATTTAATTACATAAACCTAAAAACTATGCAAGACAATAGAGCTTGTTAAAATTATTATGAACCTTCAATTTAGTCGAGTTAGGATCTAAATTAAGCATGCACTTTTCAACTATCGTGCCCATTAGTCGTCGTCTGGTTAGGATTGCTTAGCCAATTCTAATGCATCCAATCACGTATGAATGAAATACATACTCAAGTTTAATTGAGAACATGATCAGCTGAGGCACAAACACTATAAACATGATTTAAACAAACTTTATTGAATTAATTCAATCATCTTAGCTAAACAGATTTAAGCTACCATTGTTGATGGCAAGTTAGCTAAGCACATTGCAACATGATTAAAATCAAAGTAACAAAGTAAGAAAGAATAAACTTATCGAATCAACAGTCTAGCGAACTCTGATTGAAGATGTTTTCCTCTGATCCTAGTGCTGCTTCTTTGCTAATGGCTTATCAAGATGGTTGGACAAGAGATGATTTTATCAAGGTTTTTCTTTCTAAGAAAAGAAAGAACTATGGGATGTTATCCATGGGAATGAAGAGAGGAAATGAAAGAATGGAAGAATGATATGAAATGAGAGATGAAGGATTGAGTAAAGAATGAGAGATATGTGAGATGGGAGTAGGTATTTATACTTGAGGTTGGTGGGAGAGTTTACTAAAAATAGTGAAAAATATCCTCCCCCCCCCCCATTTACTCCTTTCCATGGCTGGCCACACATTGTGGAAAAGGGTGGATGAAGGTTGCTTGTTTCAAGCATGAAATCATGCTAGAATCAAGCAAGCGTTGGACAATTTCAAGGGCAAACTTCATGGGCTCTTTTCTGATTTAATTTTAACTATAGGGACCTCCAATAAATATCCCAAAACTAATTTTTGGGTAGCCAACATGCTTGTGTAGAATTGGGCTTGTTTTCTCCTTCTTTGGATTGTTTTGTGACCCATTAAATAATTAGACTTGTCCACCATGTAACATCATTTTTAACTCGGTCAAAGTAACATCTTCATGACCCAATTTGCATGCAATTGTCATCCAAGGGGTAGAATTGCTCATGTCCATGGAAGAATTATAATAAGCTTCATATTATATCAACTTCATGGTCCCCCTGTATAGTAAAATATAACACATTAATAAATAACATGAAATAATTTAATTTGTGCACAAAATTAATATAATAAAGCACATATTTACATTTTTTATAAATTTATGTCCATCATCGGACTATAAAAAAATTCACCTAATTAATTGACAAATACTCAGAATTAATATTATTTTTAAGTTAAAAGGTGTTATAAACTACTAAAAAGGCCTATATAAATTAGAGTTTACACACCCCAAAACTTAATCCATTGCTCATCCCGAGTAATGTTTCATGTAAAGTACAACTTTTTCTAAGGCAAATTTTGCAATAGGTTTAAGCAGCATCAATCTTTGAACATAACCATGCATCAACAAAATCATGCTCACAAACTCTTTTTATTGATAAGTTGCTCATATACAAACATTATTTCAAAATTTTATTCTAAGTGTAGAAAAATGCTAGCATAAGTCATAGAGTGCATGCTTTTCAAGATCATAAATAATATTCACCATTCGATCAAAGTTTCCTTATCAATCAAACCAAGTAATCACAAGGTCTAATTAATGGTTCATATGTTGAACTTAGCAATTCCTCTCCACTAATGTAGTTGGCATAATCATCCAAATCAATAGGTCTTTTATAAGGTTGTAATAGGGTTAGGCTTAAGGTAGGGATAATGAGAAGTGAATTTTTAGGTTCAGTAATCTTAACCCTAACTTTGCCTTGGATCTTTTCGAGGTATAGACTTCCTACTAATGGGTTCTTCACCCCCTAAACTTCATTTTGAAGCATATGCCCAATATTTCTCAATACTTTGAGTATTTATTTTTGCTCTTTTTGCTTG
This sequence comes from Gossypium arboreum, assembly GCF_025698485.1. Classification (NCBI taxonomy): domain Eukaryota; kingdom Viridiplantae; phylum Streptophyta; class Magnoliopsida; order Malvales; family Malvaceae; genus Gossypium; species Gossypium arboreum. The sequence continues at coordinate 87,323,084 of NC_069075.1, read as the reverse complement.
ACATTTGAATAGAGCTTTTTTTTAACATACAAATAACATGTACATCTTTTTGAACTTTTCCTCAATCTTTACTCACCAAGACAAGTATAGTTAAGATAGGTGCAACAATAAGATAAAATTTTAAAAAAGATGGTAGCATGGCTTATGATGTACGTAAATAACAATAAAATAGGCTTTAAGGCTCAAATTAAGGTTTCAAGGATCAAATTCATATGGTAGGCTTGAAAGGCTCAAACGATCCAAAGAAAATGTGACTAAATAATGTTTAGATTCTTATGCCTCCTAGGAATTCACATCAAGAAAGTTACTAAGCCAATTCTAAGCAGTTAAATCTTCATACAGGTCCATCTCAAAAGAAGTTCAATTTTCATGACAAAAGGCTACATAAGAACATACAAGCATTTCATAAGATAACACATAAAAAAACTCTGATAAAATAAAAACTCATACCTGTATTTGAGCTAACTTATGAACAAAAATTTTCTTTGAACATCATTTTATTTCAGCATCCTCATGTGAATGCTTGAAACATACTTAAAAAAATTTTAAAAATCATGCTAATATTGTCTTACCCCCTATTTTAAAAAGAAGCGATGTCCTCATTACGTAAGTAAAGTAAAGAATGAGAACTGACACCAGGTAGGATAGCAAGAAAGAAAGTTGAGCCATGAAGATTGCTTAAGTACCAAGTCTTTCTCAAAAATCCAATCCTAGACATGTCTGTTCACATTACCACATTACTTTTCTTTTTATTAGAGAAGAGGAATTGAACTTATATTATTCATGTTTGCAATTTTATTGTGCGAAAGAAAAATACTAACTATGAAAGAAATATAAATGCCTAAAAATAAATAAATGCTAAGAAAAAGAAATTTCCCCCCTTTTTATTCGTGTTATCCTCCATGTCTTTTTCCTTTTCCCTTCGTTGTCACACCTGTTCCCACAATCTCCTCTTGCCATGTTTCAAATATATGATCTGGGAACTTAAGAACAAAAGTGTTAGAGATATTCTTAAAAGTATTTCGTATGGAATCATCTCTAATTTTTGCATACCTCTAGTAAGCTTGTTGTTGGTTGTGCATGAATTCCCATATATCCATCACAGTTAAAAATTATGATTTATTCATAGCATTCGACGAGGTAGGTATTGGAATAGTCAACTCAGGATTAACACTTGACTTAACTGGTTCAACAACATTTGGTTCCACCCTCGGTTCAAGGTTGTTTGGTTCTTCTTCAATTTTTGCTTCTTCTGTGTCATTCATTAAGCTAGCTTCTGGTTCAAATTTGGATGATGACTCGTCAAATTCTGGTTCGTTCGATTCATTTGGTTCAACTTTGTTCAACAATTCAACATTCTCCACTAATCTTTCAAGGTCATGCCTTGTTATGCAACCTTGAACATAACAGTTTTTAATTTTAAAATAATTAAATAATTAATTTTAATATAATTAAATAATTATTAGTGAAAATAATTAATATGGGTTGAAGAAGAATTTTAAAATAATTATTATTGGGGTTAATTTGAGTTAAATTTAAATATTAATTAAATTTAATTTAATTATAAAATAAGAGAAATTTTGGAGTATTTATTTGGCAAATAAACCTTTAAATTTATAATTTTGGAGGGAAAAGATCAATTGGTAAAGTAAGAGAAATGCGAGAGTGGCCACTAGGCAAATTTTCTAATTTTTAAATTTTTGATGGGTTGTTTCAGTTTTAAACACAATGCATCTAGCCTACTTTTCACACCATTTACATCAGATCAGATAGCTATAAAATTAGTTTTCTTTGCATAGTTTTAAAGATTTATCATCAAAGAATAGATTCAACAAATTTCTTTCTCAAAATACTCTCTCTTTTCACTCGAAATTATTCACAAAAGTAGCCAAAAATATTTTGAAATTTCTCAAGATTCTTGAATCAAGATTTTCAATCAAATGATTAAGAACGAATCACAGGTAAATATTATTTCTAAACTTATTTTTATGATGATTAGAAGCATATTTACATGATTCGAGTGATAATTACATGATTTTTTATTAATGTCATCTTCTTCAAAAGCTTAATGTGCTTTAATAGTGGATCTTGAATTTTGAGAGGAAACCTATAAATCAATGGATGTTCCAACTCAAAATGGATCTATTAGAAGGTTTTCGATCTTATTGATCAAGATTAAACATGTTTTGTAAGGTAATTTAAAGAAATTTGAATTTCATCATCTTCATGAACTGATTTTCTGGATTTTTGTGAAGTTAATTTAAATGTGAAATTGATGCTTAGTATATATTTATTTGGTCTAGTATTTATGTTTGGAAGTGATTAGGAGGGCTAGAGTAATCATTTTTGTGATGAATTGATTTTTCAACTTGATGATACAAATCTGGTAAGGTAACTTTGAGTGAAAAATTTGTGTTTATTATATCTTTTGAAAGGTGTTAATATCTATTTTATCTCTACTGAAGCTCTAAATCTTGAAGAGGATTGAGCTAATCAAAATTGAACCTTGGATTTGCTTGGTTGATTACTTGGTTGTGGTTGAGTTAGTTGTGTGGTGAGTGTTACTAAAGGGTGATTTAGTAAATTAACCTTCACTTATGCTTAATTTGATGATTAATTACTGATTGCAAATATTTAATTGAGTTTTGGTTGATTAATTTTGCAAGATTATTGATATATGTTTAAGTAATGAAATTTTTGTTAAGTGTTGGTAAGTGAACGTCTAGTGATTTTATGTGCTTGATTTGATTGATTATAATGGTGAACTAAGCAAGTATGTTGGGGTTTTTGGTTCATGGTATGTTGATATTTCAATTGATAAATGAACATTGATAATAGGTAATTGGTATGCTAGATTTAATTTGATGTTAAAATGGCTATGTTACATGATTCACATATGTATTTTGGAACTTTAAATTGAGCACATTATTGACTGAAATTATGCTATGATTGATTGATTATATTGGAATTATAGCATGGTGGATCAATTGGATGTAGTTGGCATGCCATAGGATTTGTGAGTACTCACCATATTAATATGTTATTTGTGAGAAATGAGGCTTTGGGTAGACTGATTCGGAGTAGATAAGGGAGTGTTGAGCTTGTGTCTCCACTCAATGGGACAGATTTGAGGCGATATAAGTGAGCGTGTGGCCTCGACCCACTCAATCCAGGATTGATTCTGATTGGGAGTAAGGAGATCCGTTTATCCAATGTATGATCACCCGATTAAGCCATGATTGTATATGCCAATATAAATGTATGAAATGCTATATGCTAAATTGAGGATTACATGCCATGATTAATTATGATTTTTGATACATGGTTGAGCAAATGACATTGAACTATTATGGATTGATATTGTGACTGAAAATTTGTATTTGATTGGTTTCGATTTAAGCATGATTTGGGTGCTAATTTACTCATTGTTTTATTAACATTCACTAAGATTTTTAAGCTCACACCCTCGTATTCGTGTAGTTAACTGACGAGATTGAGGAGCTGAAGAGTCGAGCAAGAGAGTTCCAAGAAATTAAGGCTCGGTAGAGATTTAGTTACATGTTTTAGAGATGTTAATTGAGCATTGTGAAACTTCCAGGACTTACTTTAATTTTGGTTGTAATTGGTCTTGGACATTGGACATTTTCAATTTTAGATGGTTTTATAATATTATATATGCATGTTTGAGTTTGGTTATTGAATAATTTACGGTGTATTGTTGCTTAATAACACATGATTGATAACACGGTGATTGATAACACGGTGTGTGAGGCATGATGTTTACACTAACCATTGTTTAAATGAAGCTTCCATGGAGTGGTTTACTAGCAACTAAGGTACACCACTTGTTTGAATTAACCGATGGGTGATATACATGAAATTGAATGTTTAATTCTATCTAATTAAGACTTAATTAGTGTTTATAAATTCAATTGAAGGTGTATGAATATGTATGATATTTAATTGTAGCTGAATTTGGTTTAATTGGCCATTAAAATACTCAAAATTGAGTTTAAAGTCAAATTTTTTGCACAAAAAAAACTGCAGTGGACTATTGGGGGTTTGAATTATGGTCTTTTAAATTGGTTCTCCAATCCGTTTAAATTACAAATTAGTCGTGTAACTTGATAAGTCTAATTAGAGCCTTAAATGATAAGGAAACTTAATAAAATTTTAGGATTAGACTTGTAATTGGTAAAATTGGTTAGAAATGTACTCAATTTAATATTCGGGTATAGTACTGATAGTTTGAAATAGTTGTGATTTAGTCCTTAATGATAAAACTTGAATTAGACATAGAAAATAAACTTGGATTAAGCTGAAATTTTTAGGGCTTGCATAAATTGACTAAAAGAGCATTGGTAAATGTATAGATCTAAATTCGGGTCAGTTTGACTACAGGTGGTAAAATGACAAAAATGCTCTTAGTTTCAATTACTTATTAAATGATTAAAATTGGTTCACAAATTACTTCTGCATTAATAAGTAACCAGTAAATGGATAAGATTGAGGTGTTATAAGGTTAGGGTGTGTCTTGGGAGGTTGTTAGTTGGACAATCACTTAGGTTGCTAATGTAACACTTCGGATTCAAGTCGGTCTGTCCCAGTCAGGTTTGGGGTGTCATAACAATCACATATTTTCCATCAAGATGGTAGAACTATGTAAGATAGGCATGGAGCTATATCGTATAAAGTAGAACCATACCTAGGTCATTGGATTTAAATATTCCTTTTGACAAGAATGACTACCATACTTTCTTATAATCCACTGGGATACTAGATTTGTAACCACATTAATAACTTGTTGAAGAAAATTATAATTGATATTCATCATCATGGTAGAGTATTCATCTTCTTCAACATCAGGTAAGTTAAACAAATTATTAATGGACTTAGAAGTAAGGGGTACCTTCTTCTTACAAACAATAACTTCATTAGCATCTAGAGTGGTCAAGTAGGCATAGAGCTTTCGCACTAAAACCTCATTAGGCGTTGGTCGTGCATCATAGAATTAATTTCCAATTTAAAGCATTAATCTTCTTTCAAATCAACAAAGGCATGACCATCTTATCATTGCTCTCCAAATTGAAACATTTTTTTGGCATCATAGGTTGATTCTTAAAGATAGAATCAAATCTTTCTCTTGTTTCCTTATCTTGAATCACAGTCGGATTTTTGGCAGAAGTCTTTGAGGATCTTGTTCTTTTGTGAGACATGGTATTTTTCCCGAAAAATAGGCAGAATTTTAGTAGAGGGAGAAAGAAATCGGCTAAGTGTTGTGGCAAAAGATTTGCGACAATGATAGGCTTCCAGTGGTGATAGGGCTGCTCCGGTAAAAGACTCGCGATGGTAGAAAGAAGGACTTGCGGCAAAGAAAGGAAATTAAAGAGAGGCTTTTGGGACTTGAAGCCGACGTCTAAGAGAAGAAAATTAGGGTGAAAGCTAATTGTTTAGCTGTTATGAATTTTTTGAAGGTGTGAAGGGGTTTATATAGTGATGGATTAAGGCAAATTTGTAGCAAAAATTTAGCTACAAGGAAATACTTGGGCGGAAAGCATGGAGAGAAATATATGTGGTGAAAAAATTAGGGTTTTGGGGAACCCTTTGGACGACAATTGCATGGGTAAATTTCTCCTCTTCACTGTTCTAAGTCTGAAGCCTAAACTGCAATTATTTTGTTGTACTAAAAAATTAAACTAAACTTGAAAATTAAACTAATTAGTATTTTAGCCAAATTGACCCTCTTATTAACAATAAACAAATAAATAAGTATTTACAAATAAAAGTTAGAAAATTCTTTTGACTTACTTAGAAAATTTCTTCTCAAAAGATTACGTTAAATTAATATCACAAGAAAGGTTGGAGGGGTTACAAATGGTCCAGCTTAAGTTTCAATCTCCTTAGACAATTTAATTTAATGTATTAATTCAAGAAATTAATTTCGAAGTACACCATTTATTAAAAATAAAAATATGAAAAATTAAGGGTGTATTAAATTGAACGATGTTTCAATTCGCTCAATTTCACCATCCCAATAGAGCTTGAGACGTTGACCATTAACTTTAAATATACCTCCATTATTGTCGTACAATTCTACAACTCCATATGGATAAACTTTGTGGATGGTATAAGGTCCTTTCCACTAAGACTTGAGTTTTTCCGGTAATAACCTTAGCCTTGAATTAAACAACAACACTTTCTAACCTTCTTTGAATTCACAAGGTTGAATACGACCGTCATGACATCTCTTAATCTTTTCTTAGTACATCTTGGTATTCTCATATGAAAATAACCTCAACTCCTCAAGCTCATCAAGCTGTAACATTCTTCTCTTACCGACTTGCTTAAGATCCAAATTTAATTGTTTCAAAGCCCAGCGAGCTTTATTTTCCAACTCCAGCGGCAAATGACATTCCTTTTTGAAGACTAATAGATAAGGAGTCATTCATAACGGTGTCTTAAAAGTAGTTCTATAGGCCCATAGAGCATCATTGAGCCTTTGAGACCAATATTTTCTATTAGGTCGCACCACTTTCTCAAGGATTCCTCTAATTTCACGGTTAACCCTTTCAACTTATCCATTTCATTGTGGATGATAGGGAGTAGCAATTTTATGTTTCACATCGTACTTGTCAAGCAACCACTTAAGCCATTTGTGAACAAATTGAGATCCTTCATCGCTAATTATAGCTCTAGGAGTCCCAAACCGTGTAAACACATGCTTATGTAGGAATCGCATGACTACTTTAGCATCATTCATTGGGTATGTTTTAGCTTCAACCCACTTGGATACAAAATCCAAAGCTACTAAGATATACCTGTTACCATAAGAAGAAGGAAATGGGCCTAAAAAATCAATGCCCCATATGTCAAATAATTCTATCTCTAAAATGTTTATTAAGGGCATCTCGTTCTTCCTTGATATGTTTCCGGTCCTTCGGCATCTATCACAATTTTTCACATATACATAAGCATCCTTAAAAACTTTAGGCCAAAAGAATCATGCTTGTAAAATCTTCACTGCAGTGCGAGAACCACCAAAGTGTCCCTCACTTGGAAATGAATGGCAATGCTATGATATTTCATCAATTTCACTTCCAGCTACACATTTCCTTATTATGTTATCTGCATATTGTTTAAACAAAAATGAATCCTCCATAAAATAATACTGACTATAATGAAGGAATTTCTTCCTTTGTAGATATGTCATTTTTCAAGGAATTATTTCACATGCTAAATAATTTGCATACTCAGCAAACCAAGGTATTTCATGAATTCGACTTACATTAAAGATATACTCATCTAGAAAGTTCTCATTAATAGGAACAAGTGAATGAGTTACCTCGTTTTGTTCCAACTTCAAAAAATGATCGACTACTTGACTTTCAACACCTTTTCTGTCTTGGATCTCAAGGTTAAATTCTTGGAGTAAAAGTATCCATCAAATTAGCATTGGTTTAGGATCTTTCTTCATGGGTAAGTATTTGATGGCCGCATGGTCAGTAAAAATAGTGACTTTCATACCTATGAGATAAGAACGAAACTTGTCAAAAGCAAAAACTATAGTAAAGAGTTCTTTTTCAATTACCGTGTAATTGAGTTGGGCTCCTGTCAAAGTTCTATTTGCATAGTAGACAAGGTGAAATACTTTATTTCTTCTTTGACCCATCATAGCTCCAACAACAAAAGCTTTTGCTTCACACATCAACTTAAAAGGTGAGTTCCAATCAGGTGTAACAATTATTGGGGCTAAGATTAGTCGCCTTTTTTATTCTTTTAAAATCTTCCAAACATGCTTTGTTAAACTAAAAAATGGCGTCTTTCTCTAAAAGCATGCACAAAGGCTTTGAAATTTTTGAAAAAACTTTAATAAACCTTCGGTAAAAACTGGGATGGCCTAAGAAACTTCGAACTCCTTTAACACTGACTAGAGGTGGTAAATTTTCAATCACATCCACTTTTGCTTTGTCAACTTCAATTTCGTTTCTAGATATTTTGTGTCTTCAGACAATTCCCTCCTTAACCATAACGTGGCATTTTTCCCAGTTAAGGACATGATTTGTCTCTTCATATCTTTTCAGTACCTTAGCCAAATTACTCAAACAAACATCATAAGTAATACCAAAAAAAAAATCATCCATAAAAACCACAACAAAATTTTCTACCATTGTAATACCCCTCACCTGTATTCAACGTTGAAATAAGGTTACGGAGCATTACCGGACTTACAATACATTTAAACATTCAATTCACATAAAATTTCACACTTCATGCAAACATTAATCAAACTCAAGCATAATGTCCCAATAATGAGCCTACAAGGCCCTAAACATACACTGGGAGTGGTTTGGGACTAAACTGATAGCTATAGAAATTTTATGAAACTTTGAAAATTTTTCTCAAAACAGGGAACACACACCCGTGTGGCTAGGCCATGTGTCTCACACGGCCACCAGACACGTCCGTGTCACAGGCTATGTAGACATTTGAAATGGGAGCACATGGTCCTGTCCCAGCCCCTGCTCAACCCCGTGTAACTCTCTGACTTGGGTCACACAGTCAACACACACGCCCATGTGGCTAGCCCGTGTGCCCTAAAACTGGCCACACACGCCCATGTACCAGGCCGTGTACTAGGTCATGCCAAACCTATAGGGTATAATGACTTATGCCACACGGCCAAGTCACACGCCTGTGTGTGAGGCCATGTGGAGCATACAGACTAAATTTAAAAATCAACACCAGGGGGCACACGACCATACAACATACCTGTGTGTCACACACGACTGAGACACACTCCTGTGTCTTTGCCCATGTGGAAAAAAATTGGCTATTTACCAAGCCATCTTGCCACCCTATTTTCTACACATTTACACCAAATTCAAAGGCACCCATCCAATACATACATGAGCAGTTAAATCAGCCAATTCAAACATATACCATGCACATTCAATACTTACATTTTACCTAATTACCAATCATCAAAACAGGCCATACCATTTATACCAAAACTTTACTGATCATTTTCAAACGTGTATCATATTACCTGAAATTATAAGCATTCTAATTACTATTTCATCAACCATTTAACATTCATCTTATCTAATGTCAACAAGCATCATATAGCATCATTTAGAACATAACCAAAACCAACCAAAATAAGCCACTCATATGGCTATATACATATCAAACACATAAACATTTACAATGCCAATTTATATGGCCAAATTCATCATAACACCAGTACCAAAAAGACACGAAGTTCCTATACATGCCATGTACTAAAATTACCAAAGTTCATAGGTACCAAAAGATATGTGGATAGTGTGATGATGTCTCCGACGATCCCCGAATCCGAGCTAGCTTTGAATTTACTATAAAACACAAAAAAATAAATGATGTAAGCTATAAAGCTTACAAAGCTCGTATGACATAAATTCGATATAATCATAAACACATAATTCAACAATTGATCATAGTATAAGAATTCACATCAACTAACAAACCTCTCAATTGCTCATTCATAAAACTATATACTTTCTTCGCCAATTCTTCATTTCAAAGCTAAATAGTTTATGCACATACCTGTACCATCTCGTACTAATTCCATACACATTCTCATCTTTCTTTTACCCGTTGAACCATTCAGAATAGAAGTCAAATACTCAAGGATTTCACACGATACGTATCTATACCATGGCCCGAAGCCAAATCAAGGTAACTTATCTCCAAAGTATTGATATCATGGCCTGAAGCCAAATCAGCCGATATGCATGGCCCGAAGCTAAAGCGGTATAACTCGCACCCGAAGAGTTATATCATGCCCCAAAGCTAACTCAATGTATCCCCTAATGACATGTCACTAGCATCCTAAACTATTCCTAAGGTTCAACTGGGATTTTGAATGTCGAATCGTCGTCGAATCACTATTGTTCATACCCACAGTCTCATATTCACTATTTATGCAATATCGAAGCACATGAAATACTTTTGTATTGAAATTTATCACATATGAACTTACCTCGAGCTCGAAAACGATGAAATTGGTTAATTAATCGAGTACTTTAGTTTTCCCCCAATCTAGATCCAAATTCCACTTTTCTTGATCTAAATATATTCAAAATTAACTCATTCAATATTCTCTTTATTCAATTTAATCCAAAACACACATTTACACATTTTCCCCTAATGTTTCACCACTTTTATAATTTAGTCCTTATTTCATAAAATCACAAATTAATGCAATTCAATGCTAACCCATGCTAGCCGATTTACCAATTAGTCCCTAGCAACCCATATTTCCCATTTATTTCAGATTTTAACCACAACGTTTCAACTTTTCTCAATTTGATCCCTATTTTGCATTTTAACTAAAAATCACTTAACAAAACTTCTATACCTATTAATAAGTATTCATAATCTATCAAGAAACTTCAAAACACATGCTTATTCATCAATTGCAACTTTCAAAATCTTTAACAGTTTTGCAAAATAGTCCCTGGGCTAGCTAGCACTAGTTACAAATCACTTACCAATTTAAAGCTTGAAATGGTCGAACCCTAACTCATTCCCATGGCCTTTTTCTCTTTGAAAATTCAGTGTAAGATGGTAAATTAAAAGATGATGGATTTTTGGTTTTGTTATTTACTTATTAATTAACCAATTTACTAAATTAACCTTAGTTATAAATCATTAAAAACATATAATGCATGCCCATGTTTGTCCACTCGCAATTAAAATGGTCTAATTACAGCATAAGGACCTTTACTTTAAGGTTCTATAGCTATTAGACACTTTTAGCTAATAGAACTCCACTTTCACACTTTACCAATTTAGTCTTTTTTATCAAATTGACCATTCAAACGATAAAATTTCTTAACAAAATTTTCACACAATCACTTAATCATGTTGTAAAAATTAAAATAATAATAAAATAAATATTTTGACTTCAAATTTGTGGCCCCGAAACCACTGCTCTGATTTGACCAAAAACAGGCTGTTACAACTCTCCCCTTAGAGATTTTCGTCCCCGAAAATCTTACCAATGAATAGGTTAGGGTACTACTTTCTCATAGCTTCCTCAGGTTCCCTCGTAGCCTCTTCGACACCATGTTGTTGCCAAAGTACTTTCACGAGAGCTATGCTTTTATTTTTCAACTGTTTAACCTCACGTGCTAGAATTCTGATCGGTTCTTCGTTGTACGTCATATTAGGTTGAAATTCAATCTCAGATGGAGAAATTACATGTGATGGATCCGATCTATATCGACGCAACATCAACACATGAAACACATTGTGGATTTTCTCTAGCTCAATCGGTAATGCTAACCGATATGCCATTGACCCTATTCGTTCAATAATCTCATACGACCCGATGAATCACGGACTCAATTTGCCTTGTCAACTAAAATGAAATATTTTCTTCCACGGAGATACCTTCAATAATACTTTGTCACTGATCTAAAATTCAACATCTTTTCATTTCAAATTCACGTACGATTTCTGATGATCTGAAGCTACTTTCAAACAATTGCAAATTACTTTCACTTTCTCTTCGGTTTCTCTAACCAAATCAACCCCGTGAATCTGTTTCTTGCTATGTTTAGTCCAGCACAATGGAGTTCGGCATTTACGACCATATAAGGCTTCATACAGTACCATCTTTATACTCGATTGAAAGTTGTTATTATATGAAAATTCAACCAATTGCAAATATTTCTCCCAGTTGCCTTCGAACTCTAAAACACAACATTGAAGCATATCTTCGAGAACCTGAATTACTCTCTCAGATTGACTGTCAATTTGCGAATGAAAAGCTGTACTAAAATTCAACTTTGTACCCAAAGCTTCTTGTAATTTCTTCCAAAATCATGATGTAAACCTCGGATTTCTATCCGAAATTATCGCAATTGGCAACCTCAGATCTCCATCTGAAATAATCAAAATTGACACCCCGTGCAATTTAACGATCTCAGCAATGTACAATTTAGCTAACCTATCGAGTGAATAGTCAGTACATACCAAAATGAAATGTGCAGATTTCGTCAATCGATCGATGACAACCCAAATTGCATCTTTTTTCTTTGGATACAAGGGTAATCCCGATATGAAATCCATAGTCACTCTATCCTATTTCCACTCCGGTATCATCACAGGCTGAAGTAAACCTGAAGGCACTTGATGCTCAGCTTTCACTTGCTGACAAATCAAACACTTATACAAACTCCGAAATGTCTCATTTCACACCCAACTAGCAATACGAATTCTGCAAATCATAGTACATTTTGGTACTCTCCGGGTGAACAGATAAACTACTATTATGTGCCTCGTGTAAAATTTTCTAAATCAACTCTGGATTTTTCGGTACGTAGATTCTATCTCAGAACATCAAACAATCATTGAATCCGATTTGGTACTCTAAATCACTATTTGACTCGCACTGCACTCTTTTAGCTTGCAATTCATTATCATATTTCTGAGCCTCGCAAATTTGCTGAAGAAATACTAGTTAGCTTTTAACTCAGCAAAAATCGAACCATCATCAGATAATTTCAACTGTCTATTCATTGTTCGCAAGGTAAACAACAATTTTCGACTCAAAGCATCTGCGACTAAATTCGCTTTCCCCGAATGATAATCGATTACTAACTCATAATGTTTTAGTAGCTCAAGCCATCTTCGTTGTCGCAAATTCAATTCTTTTTTAGTCATAATATAGTTTAAGCTTTTATGGTCAATAAAGATGTGGCATTTCTCACCATACAAATGATGTCGCCAAATTTTCAATGCAAATACAATAGCGGCCAACTCTAAATCATGCGTCGGAAAATTCTTTTCATGCGGTTTCAACTGTCTGGAGGCATAAGATACAACTTTTCCCTCTTACATCAATACGCAACCCAAAACATTCAATGGCGAGTCATTGTGAATCACAAATTCTTTACCCGATTCAGGTTGAACTAATACTGGTGCCTTAGTTAACAATGTTTTCAATTGATAAAAACTTTGTTGATATTTCTTGAACCATTCAAACTTTACATCTTTCTATAGCAGTCGGGTCATCAGTGTAGCAATCAACGAGAACCCTTTAACGAAATGTCGATAGTAATCAGCCAAACCCAGAAAGCTTCTAACCTCAAATACATTTCTAGGTGGTTTCTAGTCAATAACTACAAAAATCTTGCTCGAATCAACTCGATACCATCCGTTGAAACAATATGTCCTAAAAATCCAACTTCCTAGAGCCAAAACTCACACTTACTGAATTTAGAACACTGTTTCTTATCTCTCAAGGTTTGCAACACAATCCTCAAATGCGCGGCATGCTCAACTCATCTCGAGAATAGATCAGAATGTTTTCAATGAACACAACCACAAATCTATCTAAATACGGTCTAAAGATCCGATTCATCAAATCCATAAAAATGGTAGGAGCATTAATCAATCCAAAAGGCATAACAAGAAATTCATAATGTCCATACCTCATTCTGAATGTAGTTTTTGGCACATCTAAGTCTTTAACTTGCAATTGATAATAACAAGATCTCAAATCAATCTTTGAAAACACTGTTGCTCATTTCAACTGATCAAACAAATCATCTATTCTCGGAAATGGATACTTGTTCTAAATCATAACCTTGTTGAGCTCTCAATAGTCATAAATGATATGTGATATTTGCGGCAGGTTTTAAATATTTATAATTAATCGCTCTTGAAACTAACTATTATCACGATGAAGGCAAGTGTACCTATTGAATAGTAGTATAGCTTTAGCAAAATTGGATTGTCAAACCAAAAGGAACCAAGAGTACTAGTAATTACTTTCTTTTTATTATCTAGCCTAAAAATTAAGGGATTTGTTTATCTAAATTAATTAACAAAACTAACAGTGCACAGAAAGAAAATTTGGGAAAATACTTTTGGGAAAATTCGATTGATTAAGACAATACGTAAGGAAAAATCCATCTAGACTTCACTTGTTATTTGACTATGAATCAGACAATTTATTCATTTGACTTGATCCGTAGAAATCCCTAAGTTATATTATTATCTCTCTCGAGACTAATAACGTCTAACCCTAGGTTGATTAATTGAAATCTCTTTCTAATTAACACCTAGTGTTGCATTAACTCGATCTATGGATCCCCTTATTAGGTTTCACCCTAATTCGATAAAATCTTATCACCCTATCTCTAGGTGTGCAATCAACTCCGCTTAATTATGAAAAATTTACTCTTAGACAGGGTCTATTCCTCCTCTGAATAAAAGCATTAACTTGAATCAATATCCTAGAATATCAAAACAAGAATTAAGAACACATAATTAAGAACAAGTCAAATATTTATCATACAATTCATATAATAATAACAAGATCTATCTTAGGTTTCATTCCCCTTAGGTATTTAGGGGGTTTAGTTCATGATTATAAAAGAAAAAATCTCAAAAGCATAATGATAACAAAACATAAGAAAACCCAAAACTCCTGAAGGAACTTGAAGGGAGATCTTCAGTCTTGATGATGAATCCGGCTTCTAAGATGGACTAATTAGCTTTCTTGAGTAATTCCTTGCTTCCTACTCTGCGTCCTCCTTCCTAAGTGCCTCATTCGGTGTTTAAATAGGCTTTAGAATGCCTACGAGCCCTCAAAATTGGCTTTTTCTGAATAGGATTATGCTTGGGCTCGGCAGGGACACACTCGTGTGACACGCCCGTGTGCGATTACTCCAGCCCATGGTCAAGGCTGTTGAATAGGCATGGGCGTGTAGTCTATCCGTGTAAGTCATGCTTCGATCCTACCAAAGGGGTACGGCCGTGTGACACGCCCGTGTGAGGAAGTCTAGGCCGTGTTGATTTCCCATGTGGGTCCATTTTCTCCATTTCGGCCCATTTCTCGCTCTTCTTACTCTCCTATGCTCACCTAAGTATAAAACATGAAATTAAAGAATTAGGAGCATCGAATTCACCAAATATAAGGAGAAATAATCCATAAATGTGTTAAGCATGGGATAAAAATATGTATAAATTATGGTTTATCAAATACCCCCACACTTAAGCGTTTGCTTGTCCTCAAGCAAAGTCCTCAACTCACAATCAAAATAAATTCTTCTCAATTTATAATCCCTGTAACACCCCGAACCCGTGACCGTCGCCGGTGCCGGACACGAGGGGTTAACGGGCCAAATCCTCTCAAGGTACCAACCAATTTGGCATTTCCAGACAGGCTGGAAAACTGCATCACTGTCGCCTTAAAAATCATATCTCGAGTTCCAAAACTCGGAAACTGATTCCATAAATTTTCCCTGAATTTAGACTCATATATCCATCCATCGATTTATTTCTAGAATTTTTGGTCGGGCCAATTGGTACAGTTTATTAGTTAAAGTCACCCATGTTACAGGGGTCGACTACACTGACCTTCGCGCGTTACAACTTGAATATAATCTCGTACAGAGCTCTAATGCTCATGCTGTTTGTTTCTAATGAAACTAGACTCAAAGGGGAATCTATTCATATAAGGCATGACTTCTAATTGTTTCTGGATAATTTATGGTAAATTTTTAAAGTCGCGACAGGGGACCCAGAAACCGTTCTGGCCCTGTCTCACGAGAACTTTAATATTTCTCAGTATACTGCTCATATGGTCGTTTCGTTTCGTCCATATAAAAATAGATTCATCAAGGTTCAATTTCATAATTTACTCACTATTTAATTCTACTTATACTATTTTTAGTGATTTTTCAATCTCATCTCACTACTGCTGTCCGCAACAGTTACTGCAGTAGACTATGCCAATTTCATGAATCTTTCCTTGGCCTTAATCATCCATCATACATGACACAAATTATGGCCACCTTATCAAAATTAAAGTTTCAAAGACTCGTGGCTATAGGTTCTAGCATCCCACTCGATGACCACATAGGCCATTTTCACATGGCTTAAAGTTTACAACCCACAGTTCAACAAAATATAATAGCCTATACATGCCAAATGTTCTTCAACAACGAAGACAATACCAAAAGATTTCAGCCGGTGTGATGACTTCAACGACGGTTCCGATCACTCAAACAATACGAGTCCGAGAGACCTAAAATGGGTGACAAGAAAACACCGAGTGAGTTTATAACTCAGTAAGTCATAAGCATTCATCAATCCACTGATAAAGTTACTACAACATGAACAATAAACGAGGCTAGGTACTCATCCATATCGAATCTATACCATAATTCCTCGGACCTTTTGGTCCAATCTCATACCAAGTCATACATCCACATTTCATATTCTACACAACAAGATATTTGAAGCATTTTCACACACTAACTCATTTCCACCACAATCATACAATTTCAATCATCACATAGATTTAAGGCTTACTAAATTCAACCCCGAGCATGAACGTATTTTCTATTCGTCATGAGCTCGAGGTACTTACCCGATCCGCTGTCCGGATTAACTCGATAATGTCGCACACTCAGTGCCAATTGTAATACAAGAGCATATAGTGAATCCGCACACTTAGTGCTATATATTTTCAGCTCGCACACTTAGTGCTATATATTTTCAGCTCGCACACTTAGTGCTATAGAATCAAACTCGCACACTTAGTGCTATACAATTTTAAACCCGCACACTTAGTGCCAATCTTGTCGCCGTGTCCATTTATACCCGCACACTTAGTGCCGAGACCAATACCTTATGCATTTTGCTGCCTTTATACATTCAACAATGGCATCATTCCATACACATACATTTTCATTTACACATCAACTCATTTAAACACAATTGTGTATATATTATGGTCATTTACATCAACACCAAATATATGCTTAATGACTTACCTTGTGTTGGGCAAAATGGTTCCAACTCGGCTACTCGATGTTCTTTCCTTTGCCTTTGCTTGTTTCTCCACCTCGAGCTTCTTGAGCTTAGTCAATAAATTAACTAGTTTAACCGTCTTGCCAAATATTTATACATATATACATAACATCAACTATACTATCATCATTAATACATCAATTCACAAAATTTTATCTCATGAGCATATGACCCATTTTACCCCATATGGCGAATGCTTCATTCATTACCCAACTAGCCATTCAACAATTTTCAACCTCATTACCACCCTTTTATGTCTAATTGTCTAAATGAGATTATCAACATGCCTATCTATAGCGAATGTGCTAAAATTGATGTAACATCACCTACACACTTGATTAAATGGCCGAATACCTATACTATCAATTATGGCATCATTTTTTTATTCTTTCAAACACTTAGTTTTCCTCCCATGAACACTTGGCCGAATTTCTTTTCTCTTCTAGCATAGCTTCACACCTATTTGTAACATCCTATGAATCCACATACATCACATTTCTACATAAATTTCTTTTACTTTTCTTCTACTTCCATTCACAACATCAAAGACACCATACACATATATCATTACAAAGCTTGACACTTAGCATGCAAATGACATCCACACAAACCCACCTTAGCCGAAACTTAACTCATCTTCATGCCTCACCACCACAACATCAAACATCAAACATCAATGATACCAAGAAGACAACACCCATGGCCGAATATCATCCCCATTTCATGGTAAAGGTTTAGACCATGGGTTAGGTGGAACTCAAACTATCAACTAAAAACATGCATGAATCTCATGGATAACATCAACATACCTTAGTCTAGCAAACTCCCATGGCTGATTTTCTCAAGCTTTCCCCCCTTTCTTCTTAGTACATTCGGCCAAGCAAGGAGAAAATGAGAGAATGAACACTTTTTTTTTCCTTTTCTTTGTTTTTCTTCATATTCTCTTTCTTTTTTTTTTTTCATTTCTTTATTCTTTCTACATAATCCACTAACTAAACATGTTGGCAACATGTTTCCACTCATAGCATGGCCGGCCATCATGCTTCATTTTGGCTAATTTGACATGCAAGGACAACACTTTCCCACATGTATTAATAGGCCACCTTACATTTGCCTAGCACATTTCTAAATTTTCTCACATAAGTCCTATTTGATAAAAATTCACTTACAATTAACAAAATCCAAACATGAAATTTTCACACATGCATATATGCATATAATGAGCATCAATTATGATGGTTAATTATTATTATGACTCGGTTTAGTGGTCCCGAAACCACTTTCCGACTAGGGTCAATTTAGGGATGTCACAACTCTCCCCCACTTAAGAAATTTTCGTCCCCGAAAAATCTTACCGTAAATAGGCTCGGTATCGCTCTTTCATAGAGTCTTCAAGTTCCCAAGTGGCTTCTTCCATTCCGTGTTTATGCCACAACACCTTCACTAACGGATTTTCCTATTGCGCAATTCTTTTACTTCACGCCTCATAATGCGAACCGGTTCCTCTTCATAGCTCAAATTAGGTGAATCTCAATCTCGAGATGGAGCAATTACGTGCGATGGATCAGACCTATATCGTCGAAGCATCGAGACATGAAAAACGTTGTGAATCTTTTCGAGCTCAGGGGGTAAAATTAATCGATATGCGACTGGCCCAACTCGTTCGGATACTTCATATGGCCCGATGAACCTCGGACTCAATTTGCCCTTACGACCAAATCTAAGCACCTTCTTCCAAGGTGAAACTTTGAGAAAGACCTTGTCTCCAACTTGATATTCAATATCTTTTCTTTTCAAATCCGCATATGACTTTTGGCGATCCGAAGCAGCTTTCAAACTTTCACGAATTACTCGAACTTTTTGCTCGGCATCCTTAACCAAATCAACCCCGAAGAATTTACCTTCACTAAGTTCAGGTCCGAATAATGGGGTACGGCATTTACGACCGTATAAAGCCTCGTAAAGGCGCCATCTTAATACTTGATTGAAAGCTATTGTTGTAAGCGAATTCAATCAAAGGCAAATATCTTTCCCATGAACCACTAAACTCAAGGATGCAACATCTCAACATATCCTCCAGGATTTGAATTATCCGTTCGGATTGACCATCGGTTTGGGGATGAAAAGCAGTGCTAAAATGCAGCTTGGTACCCAAAGCCTCTTGCAATTTCTTCCAAAATCGCGATGTAAATCTTGGGTCTCTATCGACACGATAGAAATAGGCACCCCATGCAATCGAATAATTTGGGAGACGATAACTCGCCAATTTATCAGCGAAAAATCCGTGCGGACAGGAATAAAATGAGCAGACTTGGTCAGTCTATCAACAATGACCCAGATCGCATCCTTCTTACTTGCTGACAATGGCAGTCCGGATACAAAGTCCATGGTGACTCGATCCCATTTCCACTCGGGTATCGTGATCGGCTGAAGTAATCCCGATGGCACTTGATGCTCGCTTTCACTTGTTGACATATTAAACATCTCAAACAAAGTCAGAGATGTCTCATTTCATACCATGCCACCAAAACCGACGTTTCAGGTCATTGTACATTTTAGTACTACCCGGGTGGATTGACATTCGACTACTGTGAGCCTCGTTCAAAATCATCGAAACAAGTTCCGAATTCCTTGGAATACATAATCGACCCTTGAACGTCAAGCAATCATGGTCGTCAATCTGAAATTCCGATTCCTCCTTCGAAACACATTCGGCTCGCTTAGCGACCAATTCGGCGTCGACCTTCTGAGATTCAAGTACTTGTTGAATCAATAACGGTTTGGTCTCTAATTCGACTACTAGCACCTCATCGGGTGAAACGGATAGATGAGCATCCATCGCTCTCAAAGCAAACAGCGCCTTGCGACTTAAAGCATCGGCCACCACGTTGGCCTTTCCCGGGTGATAATCAATGATGAGTTCGTAGTCTTTCAACAACTCAAGCCAACGTCTTTGTCGCAGGTTTAAATCTCTCTGAGTCATCAAATATTTGAGACTCTTGTGGTTCGAATAAATGTGACACCTTTCTCCAAACAAGTAATGCCGCCATATCTTCAAGGCGAACACTATGGCTGCTAGTTCAAGGTCATGGGTCGGATAGTTTCTCTCATGCGGCTTTAGTTGTCTCGACGCGTAAGCCACAACTCGACCTTCTTGCATCAACACACAACCTAACCCAAGCAAGGATGCGTCACTGTATATGACAAACTCTTTACCGGACTCCGGCTTTACTAGCATTGGGGCCTCGGTTAAACAAGTTTTTAGTCGATCGAAACTTTCTTAACAGCGTTCCGACCACTCGAACTTAACATCTTTTTGGAGTAGTTTCGTCATCAGTACAGCTATCATCGAAAAACATTTCACAAATCGTCGATAGTATCCGGCAAGCCCCAAAAAGCTCCTAACTTCGGTAACATTCCTTGGAGGTTTCCAATCGACTATGGCCGAAATTTTGTTCGGGTCGACTCGAATACCCGATGCAGATATCACATGACCCAAGAAGCTAACCTCCCTCAACCAGAACTCACACTTGCTGAACTTAGCATATAACTGCTTATCCCGTAAAATTCGCAACACTATCCTCAGGTGTTCAGCGTGTTCGGTCTCATTTTGCGAATAGACCAAAATGTCATCAATGAAGACAACTACGAACCGATCCAGATATGGTCTGAAGATCCGATTCATCAAATCCATGAATACCGCAGGGGCATTAGTAAGCCCAAATGGCATCACTAGGAACTCGTAGTGACCATATCTCGCTCAAGGCGGTCTTGGGTACGTCCAATCTCAAATTCATGAATCGATAATAGCCCGATCTCGGATCTATTTTGAAAACACTTGAGTCTCCTTCAGTTGATCGAACAAATCATCGATACGTGGTAACGGATATTTGTTCTTTATCGTCGCTTATTAAGTCGACGATAGTCGATGCACAACCTCATGGTTCCATCCTTCTTTTCACAAACAACACCGGCGCACCCCAAGGAGAAAAACTCAGGCGAGCAAAACCTCTATCCACCAATTCTTGCAATCGAGCTTTCAACTCCTTTAATTCGTTGGTGCCATACGATACGGAGCCATCGAAATTGGAGTGGTACGGTACCAATTCGATGCCAAACTCTATTTCCCGAACAGTGGCAAACCCGCAATTCTTGTGGAAAACATCCGGTATTCACAAACCATCGCACAGATTCGGGTTTCTTTTTCGACTCCTTGTCATCGAGCACATACGCAAGGTACGCCTCGCACCCTTTTCTTACATATTTCGGGCCAACATTGCGATATTACGGTGGCAACCCTTTAAGTCCGTAGACTCAACCCGAATTATCTCGTTATTCGCGCACCTCGGATCGATAGTCTTGCTTTTGCAATTTACAACCGCATCGTGCATGGTCAACCAATCCAACCCAAGAATAACGTCGAATTAGGCCGAACGGCAAAAGCATCAAGTCCGCGAAAAACAAGAACCTCGAAACACTAGGGGACTTTTCTTACACACTTTGTTGACAAGCACGTAATGACCCAAGGGGTTTGACACCGAATTACAAACTCGAAGAGACTCTATAGGCAAAGTCTTCTTGGATGCTAAGGTTTCGCATATATAAGAATGAGTAGAACCAGGTCAATCAAAGCAATCACATTAGTATCGAAAAGAGTGAAAGTACCGGTGATAACGTCAGGAGGATGCCTCCTCTCGTCTTGCGCGGATGGCATATGCTCTAGCAGAGCGCGGGTCTCGGATCGAACACCGTGTCGGTGGCTCCTCTCGATTACCACCCCTACCTCCCGAAATCCTCGGGGTCTACCTCTTCTTTGTCGCCCACTAGATCTTGCACCTTGCATCTTATTCTTCTCATCTAGTTCCGTGCAATCTCTAATGAAGTGGTCCTTGAACCACATCCGTAATGAGTCTTGTTAACGGACTTACCCCAACATTCACCTAGGTGTCGTCTTCCACATTGGGGGCATTAGGTCGCTCTTGACGATTATTGCCCACACTAGCTACCGATGTAGCTCGGAGTCCGTCAATGGTCGGGCTCGATGGAAATTCCCGCATCGCCTCGACTTACTAGTGTCCTCCACGAATTTCTTTACGATCGAGAACGAGCTTTACTCCGATCTTTTACGATAATCTCTTGCTTCAAATTCAGCCTTCTTCTTCTCCTTTCCAAGTTCTTCCGCCTTGCGAGCTCGTTCGACCAAGATACGAACTCCTTTATCTCCAAAATACCCACTAGTAGCTTTAAATCTTCATTCAATCCTTCTTCAAATCTTTTGCACATAGCAACCTCATCAGCCACACACTCCCGAGCATACCGACTAAGTCTTACGAACTCATGTTCGATTCAGAGATCTTGTCATACGGCCTTGCTTGAGCTCCAAAAATTCCTTACGTTTCGATCGATGAACCGTTGACTAATATATTTCTTCCGAAATTCGTTTGAAAGAAATCCCAAGTAACTTGTTCCTTTGGGACTGTGGAAATCAAGGTCCTCCACCAATAGTAGGTGAGTCTCGTAACAAAGATATAGCACACTTAAGACATTCATCGGTGTGCATTACAGTTCATCAAACACTCTAATGGTGTTATCAAGCGAATCGGCCCTTTCGGCATCATCGGTAACTATGGCCTTAAACTCCTCGCCCCACGCTTCCTAATCAAGTCCACGGTGGTTTACTCAGCCTCACAGATCGAAGAATCGATGGCATCACGGGCTCTTGGGGTGGATTATTTAAATTCGGGAATGGTTGGACAGCCGGATTAGTTCGGGCATCTTCGCGACCCACTCATTCATCATGGTGAAGAAGGCTTGTTTCGCCCTTCATTTTGATTATTCGCGGATGACTGAGGCTCAACAGGCGGTGTCCCTTGCGCAGGAGCAGCCGCTACACTTTCAACGTCATCCGCCAAGGGTCTCTCTATCCCGGGTTCCATCGCTAATCAAAACAAAAATTTCAACCGTCAGAAGTCATCACATTATTAAGCACTAACAATTTGGCATCTACAGCTAGACTCACACGCTCTATGGTAGTCCTAGAACTGACTAAACCATAGCTCTGATACCAATAAAATTGTAACACCCCGAACCCGTGACCGTCGCCGGTGTCGGACACGAGGGGTTAACGGGCCAAATCCTCTCAAGGTACCAACCAATTTTGCATTTCCAGACAGGCTGGAAAACTGCGTCACTGTCGCCTTAAAAATCATATCTCGAGTTCCAAAACTCGGAAACTGATTCCATAAATTTTCCCTGAATTTAGACTCACATATCCATCCATCGATTTATTTCTATAATTTTTGGTCGGGCCAATTGGTACAGTTTATTAGTTAAATTCACCCATGTTACAGGGGTCGACTACACTGACCTTCGCATGTTACAACTTGAATATCATCTCGTACAGAGCTCTAATGCTCATACCGTTTGTTTCTAATGAAACTAGACTCAAAGGGGAATCTATTCATATAAGGCATGACTTCTAATTGTTTCTGGATAATTTATGGTAAATTTTCAAAGTCGCGACAGGGGACCCAGAAACCGTTCTGGCCCTGTCTCACGAGAACTTTAATATTTCTCAGTATACTGCTCATATGGTCGTTTCGTTTCGTCCATATAAAAATAGATTCATCAAGGTTCAATTTCATAATTTACTCACTATTTAATTCTACTTATACTATTTTTAGTGATTTTTCAATCTCATCTCACTACTGCTGTCCGCAACAGTTACTGCAGTAGACTATGCCAATTTCATGAATCTTTCCTTGGCCTTAATCATCCATCATACATGACACAAATTATGGCCACCTTATCAAAATTAAAGTTTCAAAGACTCGTGGCTATAGGTTCTAGCATCCCACTCGACGACCACATAGGCCATTTTCACATGGCTTAAAGTTTACAACCCACAGTTCAACAAAATATAATAGCCTATACATGCCAAATGTTCTTCAACAACGAAGACAATACCAAAAGATTTCAGCCGGTGTGATGACTTCAACGACGGTTCGATCACGCAAACAATACGAGTCCGAGAGACCTAAAATGGGTGACAAGAAAACACCGAGTGAGTTTATAACTCAGAAGTCATAAGCATTCATCAATCCACCGATAAAGTTACTACAACATGAACAATAAACGAGGCTAGGTACTCATCCATATCGAATCTATACCATAATTCCTCGGACCTTTTGGTCCAATCTCATACCAAGTCATACATCCACATTTCATATTCTACACAACAAGATATTTGAAGCATTTTCACACACTAACTCATTTCCACCACAATCATACAATTTCAATCATCACATAGATTTAAGGCTTACCAAATTCAACCCCGAGCATGAACGTATTTTCTATTCGTCATGAGCTCGAGGTACTTACCCGATCCGCTGTGCGGGATTAACTCGATAATGTCGCACACTCGGTGCCAATTGTAATACAAGAGCATATAGTGAATCCGCACACTTAGTGCTATATATTTTCAGCTCGCACACTTAGTGCTATATATTTTCAGCTCGCACACTTAGTGCTATAGAATCAAACTCGCACACTTAGTGCTATACAATTTTAAACCCGCACACTTAGTGCCAATCTTGTCGCCGTGTCCATTTATACCCGCACACTTAGTGCCGAGACCAATACCTTATGCATTTTGCTGCCTTTATACATTCAACAATGGCATCATTCCATACACATACATTTTCATTTACACATCAACTCATTTAAACACAATTGTGTATATATTATGGTCATTTACATCAACACCAAATATATGCTTAATGACTTACCTTGTGTTGGGCAAAATGGTTCCAACTCGGCTACTCGATGTTCTTTCCTTTGCCTTTGCTTGTTTCTCCACCTCGAGCTTCTTGAGCTTAGTCAATAAATTAACTAGTTTAACCGTCTTGCCAAATATTTATACATATATACATAACATCAACTATACTATCATCATTAATACATCAATTCACAAAATTTTATCTCATGAGCATATGACCCATTTTTACCCCATATGGCCGAATGCTTCATTCATTACCCAACTAGCCATTCAACAATTTTCAACCTCATTACCACCCTTTTATGTCTAATTGTCTAAATGAGATTATCAACATGCCTATCTATAGCCGAATGTGCTAAAATTGATGTAACATCACCTACACACTTGATTAAATGGCGAATACCTATACTATCAATTATGGCATCATTTTTTTATTCTTTCAAACACTTAGTTTTCCTCCCATGAACACTTGGTCAATTTCTTTTCTCTTCTAGCATAGCTTCACACCTATTTGTAACATCCTATGAATCCACATACATCACATTTCTACATAAATTTCTTTTACTTTTCTTCTACTTCCATTCACAACATCAAAGACACCATACACATATATCATTACAAAGCTTGACACTTAGCATGCAAATGACATCCAAACAAACCCACCTTAGCCGAAACTTAACTCATCTTCATGCCTCACCACCACAACATCAAACATCAAACATCAATGATACCAAGAAGACAACACCCATGGCCGAATATCATCCTCATTTCATGGTAAAGGTTTAGACCATGGGTTAGGTGGAACTCAAACTATCAACTAAAAACATGCATGAATCTCATGGATAACATCAACATACCTTAGTCTAGCAAACTCCCATGGCTGATTTTCTCAAGCTTTCCCCTTTCTTCTTAGTACATTCGCCAAGCAAGGAGAAAATGAGAGAATGAACACTTTTTTTCCTTTTCTTTGTTTTCTTCATATTCTCTTTCTTTTTTTTTTCATTTCTTTATTCTTTCTACATAATCCACTAACTAAACATGTTGGCAACATGTTTCCACTCATAGCATGGCCGGCCATCATGCTTCATTTTGGCTAATTTGACATGCAAGGACAACACTTTCCCACATGTATTAATAGGCCACCTTACATTTGCCTAGCACATTTCTAAATTTTCTCACATAAGTCCTATTTGATAAAAATTCACTTACAATTAACAAAATCCAAACATGAAATTTTCACACATGCATATATGCATATAATGAGCATCAATTATGATGGTTAATTATTATTATGACTCGGTTTAGTGGTCCCAAACCACTTTCCGACTAGGGTCAATTTAGGGATGTCACAACTCTCCCCACTTAAGAAATTTTCGTCCCGAAAAATCTTACAGGTAAATAGGCTCGGTATCGCTCTTTCATAGAGTCTTCAAGTTCCCAAGTGGCTTCTTCCATTCCGTGTTTATGCCACAACACCTTCACTAACGGGATTTTCCTATTGCGCAATTCTTTTACTTCACGCCTCATAATGCGAACCGGTTCCTCTTCATAGCTCAAATTAGGTGAATCTCAATCTCGATGGAGCAATTACGTGCGATGGATCGACCTATATCGTCAAGCATCGAGACATGAAAACGTTGTGAATCTTTTCGAGCTCGGGGTAAAATTAATCGATATCGATCGCCCAACTCGTTCGGATACTTCATATGGCCCGATGAACCTCGGACTCAATTTGCCCTTACGACCAAATCTAAGCACCTTCTTCCAAGGTGAAACTTTGAGAAAGACCTTGTCTCCAACTTGATATTCAATATCTTTTCTTTTCAAATCCGCATACGACTTTTGGCGATCCGGCAGCTTTCAAACTTTCACGAATTACTCGAACTTTTGCTCGGCATCCTTAACCAAATCAACCTCAAGAATTTACCTTCACTAAGTTCACCAGAATAATGGGGTACGGCATTTACGATCGTATAAAGCCTCGTAAGGCGCCATCTTAATACTTGATTGAAAGCTATTGTTGTGTTTAATTCAATCAAAGGCAAATATCTTTCCCATGAACCACTAAACTCAAGGATGCAACATCTCAACATATCCTCCAGATTTGAATTATCCGTTCGGATTGACCATCGGTTTGGGGATGAAAAGTGCTAAAATGCACTTGGTACCCAAAGCCTCTTGCAATTTCTTCCAAAATCGCGATGTAAATCTTGGGTCTCTATCGACACGATAGAAATAGGCACCCCATGCAATCGAATAATTTGGGAGACGATAACTCGCCAATTTATCAGCTTAAAAATCCGTGCGGACAGAATAAAATGAGCAGACTTGGTCGATCTATCAACAATGACCCAGATCGCATCCTTCTTACTTGTCGACAATGGCGGTCCGGATACAAAGTCCATGGTGACTCGATCCCATTTCCACTCGGGTATCGTGATCGGTCAAGTAATCCCGATGGCACTTGATGCTCCGCTTTCACTTGTTGACATATTAAACATCTCAAACAAAGTCGAGATGTCTCATTTCATACCATGCCACCAAAACCGACGTTTGTGTCATTGTACATTTTAGTACTACCGGGTGGATTGACATTCGACTACTGTGAGCCTCGTTCAAAATCATCGAAACAAGTTCCGAATTCCTTGGAATACATAATCGACCCTTGAACGTCAAGCAATCATGGTCGTCAATCTGAAATTCCGATTCCTCCTTCGAAACACATTCGGCTCGCTTAGCGACCAATTCGGCGTCGACCTTCTGAGATTCAAGTACTTGTTGAATCAATAACGGTTTGGTCTCTAATTCGACTACTAGCACCTCATCGGGTGAAACGGATAGATGAGCATCCATCGCTCTCAAAGCAAACAGTGCCTTGCGACTTAAAGCATCGGCCACCACGTTGGCCTTTCCCGGGTGATAATCAATGATGAGTTCGTAGTCTTTCAACAACTCAAGCCAACGTCTTTGTCGCAGGTTTAAATCTCTCTGAGTCATCAAATATTTGAGACTCTTGTGGTCCGAATAAATGTGACACCTTTCTCCAAACAAGTAATGCCGCCATATCTTCAAGGCGAACACTATGGTCGCTAGTTCAAGGTCATGGGTCGGATAGTTTCTCTCATGCGGCTTTAGTTGTCTCGACGCGTAAGCCACAACTCGACCTTCTTGCATCAACACACAACCTAACCCAAGCAAGGATGCGCCATCAGATATGACAAACTCTTTCGGACTCGGCTTTACTAGCATTGGGGCCTCGGTTAAACAAGTTTTTAGTCGATCGAAACTTTCTTAAATGACGTTCGACCACTCGAACTTAACATCTTTTTGGAGTAGTTTCGTCATCAAGACAACTATCATCGAAAAACATTTCACAAATCGTCGATAGTATCCGCAAGCCCCAAAAGCTCCTAACTTCGGTAACATTCCTTGAGGTTTCCAATCGACTATGGTCGAAATTTTGTTGGTCGACTCGAATACCGATGCAGATATCACATGACCCAAGAAGCTAACCTCCTCAACCGTAACTCACACTTGTTGAACTTAGCATATAATCGCTTATCCCGTAAAATTCGCAACACTATCCTCGGTGTTGGCGTGTTCGGTCTCATTTTGCGAATAGACCAAAATGTCATCAATGAAGACAACTACGAACCGATCCAGATATGGTCCAAGATCCGATTCATCAAATCCATGAATACCGCAGGGGCATTAGTAAGCCCAAATGGCATCACTAGGAACTCGTAGTGACCATATCTCGCTCAAGGCGTCTTGGGTACATCCGAATCTCAAATTCAAGAATCGATAATAGCCCGATCTCGATCTATTTTGAAAACACCGAGTCTCCTTCAGTTGATCGAACAAATCATCGATACGTGGTAACGGATATTTGTTCTTTATCGTCGCTTTATTAAGTCGACGATAGTCGATGCACGACCTCATGGTTCCATCCTTCTTTTCACAAACAACACCGGCGCACCCAAGGAGAAAAACTCTAGGCGAGCAAAACCTCTATCCACCAATTCTTGCAACCGAGCTTTCAACTCCTTTAATTCGTTGGTGCCATACGATACGGAGCTATCGAAATTGGAGTGGTACCAGTACCAATTCGATGCCAAACTCTATTTCCGAACAGTGGCAAACCGGTAATTCTTCGGAAAACATCCGGTATTCACAAACCACCGCACAGATTCGGGTTTCTTTTCGACTCCTTGTCATCGAGCACATACGCAAGGTACGCCCGCACCCTTTTCTTACATATTTCGGGCCAACATTGCGATATTACGGTGGCAACCCTTTAAGTCCGTAGACTCAACCCGAATTATCTCGTTATTCGCGCACCTCGGATCGATAGTCTTGCTTTTGCAATTTACAACCGCATCGTGCATGGTCAACCAATCCAACCCAAGAATAACGTCGAATTCGCCGAACGGCAAAAGCATCAAGTCCGCCAAAAACAAGAACCTCAAACACTAGGGGACTTTTCTTACACACTTTGTTGACAAGCACGTAATGACCCAAGGGTTTGACACCGAATTACAAACTCGAAGAGACTCTATAGGCAAAGTCTTCTTGGATGCTAAGGTTTCGCATATATAAGAATGAGTAGAACCGGGGTCAATCAAAGCAATCACATTAGTATCGAAAAGAGTGAAAGTACCGGTGATAACGTCGGGGAGGATGCCTCCTCTCGTCGCGCGGATGGCATATGCTCTAGCAGAGCGCGGGTCTCAGATCGAACAGCCGTATCAGTGGCTCCTCTCTGATTACCACCCCTACCTCTTGAAATCCTCGGGGGTCTACCTCTTGCTGTCGCCCCACTAGATCTTGCACCTTGCATCTTATTCTTCTCATCTAGTTCCGTGCAATCTCTAATGAAGTGGTCCTTGAACCACATCCGTAATGAGCCGGTTAACGGACTTACCCCAACATTCACCTAGGTGTCGTCTTCCACATTGGGGGCATTCAGTCACTCTTGACGATTATTGCCCACACTAGCTACCGATGTAGCTCGGGAGTCCGTCAATGGTCGGGCTCGATGGAAATTCCCGATCGCCTCGACTTACTAGTGTCCTCCCCGAATTTCTTTACTATCGAGAACGGAGCTTTACTCGCCGATCTTTTACGATAATCTCTTGCTTCAAATTCAGCCTTCTTCTTCTCCTTTCCAAGTTCTTCCGCCTTGCGTGCTCGTTCGACCAAGATACGAACTCCTTTATCTCCAAAATACCCACTAGTAGCTTTAAATCTTCATTCAATCCTTCTTCAAATCTTTTGCACATAGCAACCTCATCAGCCACACACTCCCGAGCATACCGACTAAGTCTTACGAACTCATGTTCGTATTCGAGACATTGTCATACGGCCTTGCTTGAGCTCCAAAAATTCCTTACGCTTCGATCGATGAACCGTTGACTAATATATTTCTTCCGAAATTCGTTTGAAAGAAATCCCAAGTAACTTGTTCCTTTGGGACTGTGGAAATCAAGGTCCTCCACCAATAGTAGGTGAGTCTCGTAACAAAGATATAGCACACTTAAGACATTCATCGGTGTGCATTACGTTCATCAAACACTCTAATGGTGTTATCAAGCGAATTCTGGCCCTTTCGGCATCATCGGTAACTATGGCCTTAAACTCCCGGCCCCACGCTTCCTAATCAAGTCCACGGTGGTTTACTCAGCCTCACAGGATCGAAGAATCGATGGCATCACGGGCTCTTGGGGTGGATTATTTAAATTCGGGAATGGTTGGACAGCCGGATTAGTTCGCATACCGCTGCGACCCACTCATTCATCATGGTGAAGAAGGCTTGTTTCGCCCTTCATTTTGATTATTCGCGGATGACCGAGGCTCAACAGCGGTGTCCCTTGCGCAGAGCAGCCGCTACACTTTCAACGTCATCCGCCAAGGGTCTCTATCCGGGTTCCATCGCTAATCAAAACAAAAATTTCAACCGTCAAGTCATCACATTATTAAGCACTAACAATTTGGCATCTACAGACTAGACTCACACGCCTATGGTAGTCCTAGAACTGACTAAACCATAGCTCGATACCAATAAAATTGTAACACCCGAACCCGTGACCGTCCGCCGGTGTCGGACACGAGGGTTAACGGCCAAATCCTCTCAAGGTACCAACCAATTTTGCATTTCCAGACAGGCTGGAAAACTGCGTCACTGTCGCCTTTAAAATCATATCTCGAGTTCCAAAACTCGAAACTGATTCCATAAATTTTCCCTGAATTTAGACTCACATATCCATCCATCGATTTATTTCTATAATTTTGGTCGGGCCAATTGGTACAGTTTATTAGTTAAATTCACCCATGTTACAGGGGTCGACTACACTGACCTTCGCATGTTACAACTTGAATATCATCTCGTACAGAGCTCTAATGCTCATACCGTTTGTTTCTAATGAAACTAGACTCAAAGGGGAATCTATTCATATAAGGCATGACTTCTAATTGTTTCTGGATAATTTATGGTAAATTTTCAAAGTCGCGACAGGGGACCCAGAAACCGTTCTGGCCCTGTCTCACGAGAACTTTAATATTTCTCAGTATACTGCTCATATGGTCGTTTCGTTTCGTCCATATAAAAATAGATTCATCAAGGTTCAATTTCATAATTTACTCACTATTTAATTCTACTTATACTATTTTTAGTGATTTTTCAATCTCATCTCACTACTGCTGTCCGCAACAGTTACTGCAGTAGACTATGCCAATTTCATGAATCTTTCCTTGGCCTTAATCATCCATCATACATGACACAAATTATGGCCACCTTATCAAAATTAAAGTTTCAAAGACTCGTGGCTATAGGTTCTAGCATCCCACTCGACGACCACATAGGCCATTTTCACATGGCTTAAAGTTTACAACCCACAGTTCAACAAAATATAATAGCCTATACATGCCAAATGTTCTTCAACAACGAAGACAATACCAAAAGATTTCAGCCGGTGTGATGACTTCAACGACGGTTCCGATCACATAAACAATACGAGTCCGAGAGACCTAAAATGGGTGACAAGAAAACACCGAGTGAGTTTATAACTCAGAAGTCATAAGCATTCATCAATCCACCGATAAAGTTACTACAACATGAACAATAAACGAGGCTAGGTACTCATCCATATCGAATCTATACCATAATTCCTCGGACCTTTTGGTCCAATCTCATACCAAGTCATACATCCACATTTCATATTCTACACAACAAGATATTTGAAGCATTTTCACACACTAACTCATTTCCACCACAATCATACAATTTCAATCATCACATAGATTTAAGGCTTACCAAATTCAACCCCGAGCATGAACGTATTTTCTATTCGTCATGAGCTCGAGGTACTTACCCGATCCGCTGTCCGGGATTAACTCGATAATGTCGCACACTCAGTGCCAATTGTAATACAAGAGCATATAGTGAATCCGCACACTTAGTGCTATATATTTTCAGCTCGCACACTTAGTGCTATAGAATCAAACTCGCACACTTAGTGCTATACAATTTTAAACCCGCACACTTAGTGCCAATCTTGTCGCCGTGTCCATTTATACCCGCACACTTAGTGCCGAGACCAATACCTTATGCATTTTGCTGCCTTTATACATTCAACAATGGCATCATTCCATACACATACATTTTCATTTACACATCAATTCATTTAAACACAATTGTGTATATATTATGGTCATTTACATCAACACCAAATATATGCTTAATGACTTACCTTGTGTTGGGAAAAATGGTTCCAACTCGGCTACTCGATGTTCTTTCCTTTGCCTTTGCTTGTTTCTCCACCTCGAGCTTCTTGAGCTTAGTCAATAAATTAACTAGTTTAACCGTCTTGCCAAATATTTATACATATATACATGACATCAACTATACTATCATCATTAATACATCAATTCACAAAATTTTATCTCATGAGCATATGACCCATTTTACCCCATATGGTCAATGCTTCATTCATTACCCAACTAGCCATTCAACAATTTTCAACCTCATTACCACCCTTTTATGTCTAATTGTCTAAATGAGATTATCAACATGCCTATCTATAGCCGAATGTGCTAAAATTGATGTAACATCACCTACACACTTGATTAAATGGCCGAATACCTATACTATCAATTATGGCATCATTTTTTTTATTCTTTCAAACACTTAGTTTTCCTCCCATGAACACTTGGTCAATTTCTTTTCTCTTCTAGCATAGCTTCACACCTATTTGTAACATCCTATGAATCCACATACATCACATTTCTACATAAATTTCTTTTACTTTTCTTCTACTTCCATTCACAACATCAAAGACACCATACACATATATCATTACAAAGCTTGACACTTAGCATGTAAATGACATCCAAACAAACCCACCTTAGCCGAAACTTAACTCATCTTCATGCCTCACCACCACAACATCAAACATCAAACATCAATGATACCAAGAAGACAACACCCATGGCCGAATATCATCCCTATTTCATGGTAAAGGTTTAGACCATGGGTTAGGTGGAACTCAAACTATCAACTAAAAACATGCATGAATCTCATGGATAACATCAACATACCTTAGTCTAGCAAACTCCCATGGCTGATTTTCTCAAGCTTTCCCCCTTTCTTCTTAGTACATTCGCCAAGCAAGGAGAAAATGAGAGAATGAACACTTTTTTTTCCTTTTCTTTGTTTTTCTTCATATTCTCTTTCTTTTTTTTTCATTTCTTTATTCTTTCTACATAATCCACTAACTAAACATGTTGGCAACATGTTTCCACTCATAGCATGGCCGGCCATCATGCTTCATTTTGGCTAATTTGACATGCAAGGACAACACTTTCCCACATGTATTAATAGGCCACCTTACATTTGCCTAGCACATTTCTAAATTTTCTCATATAAGTCCTATTTGATAAAAATTCACTTACAATTAACAAAATCCAAACATGAAATTTTCACACATGCATATATGCATATAATGAGCATCAATTATGATGGTTAATTATTATTATGACTCGGTTTAGTGGTCCCGAAACCACTTTCCGACTAGGGTCAATTTAGGGATGTCACAATCCCTATCAATAATATCTCAAAATAATCCATAACTATTCATACATTGAAAATTCAACTAAAAGTACATTAAAGTTTCAAACATTCCAAGTTGAGTATTTCATCACGAAAACATAAGTGCCTCCCCTTATCTAAAGGATTACCTTTGATCAAAATATCACAGAGTTTAACATCCTCACTAAAGATTCACTCAAATCACTCAAGGTGCTTAAGGAAATCAATTAAAGCACTCATTAGTCAATATGAAAAGCTATTGCCATAGGCTTGCTTGAAAATCAAATCTCCACCATTATATATTGAGCTGATACATCAATCAAAAAAGTCTTTTAGAGGGTTGTAACGTGGCATTGGTTAGGGGGTGTGGTCAAAAGCTAAAAGAAGAAGTTAGAATCGAGATTGAATTGAAAAATTACCTAGCTAGAAAAATGACTAGTAATCAGTTGAATACAAGTGAGCTTCTTCTCAGAATATGGAATTAACACTCAAGCTCAAAAATGATGAATTACTACTAATATGTATTGTAGTACATTTTTTTTTAGGAACAAGTCAAATACATAGAAGAGCAAAACATAGCTAAGCAATTAGTTCAAATCAAATCTCGACAAAAATAAGGATCAAATTAGGGGATTTCAACAATAATGGGTTAGGGGTTAATATTTAGGGTAAATCAATTAATGGTTTGTTAGGATTAAAGGGGTTTACTAAGGGTTAATTATGAAGGTAGGTTTTTGTAGAGTGAGTGGGTTAAACCTAAGTGCCTTTATCATCTCAACATATCAAATCAAATGGTGTGGTCTTGACATGCACAATCAAGTAAGTTCTAGAATAACAAATCAATACTGACGCACTCATAATAAAAGTGAGCATGAAAGATATAAAATATGCTCTAAACGCTCAAGATCTCACAGAAATTATGGTTTTTTGATGTTCAAACTTGTGAATTTCAACTCAAGATAATACCTAAACTTAGGGAAACAACCTAAAAGTTTTTAATTCTTCAAAAATCAACTTATCATGCTTGATTCCCTAATGTCTTAAAGTTTAAACAATCAATGCATAATTGCCTATGTTTTAATTCAAGACATATCAATAAAAATCATAAATTAATTAAAATTCATTCTAATAGTGATATGAGTAATTCACGTGAGAATAAGACAAAATTCAGGGATTTCTAATGATGATATAAAAGACCCCCCACACTTAAGATGTACATTGCCCTCAATGTACAAAGACAGATATATTGAAAAAGATAGATATATAATCATAAGATAGGGAGAGAAGTGAAACTTCCTAAATGATGAATGAACTCCTTGAATTAGAGTTATAGAGAGTAATCGGCCAAGGCAATAATGAGAGTGGAGGAGGACACTCCGATGGTGGTAGAGGTTCATTAGTCCATAAGTCCTGTGCCAAAAGAATATTATATCTGGTGGTAGCTATGGTCATGGTCGAGCAGGGCATGGTAGTCGTGGAGAACCTTTGCCAGTGGAGTTTTTAATTCCTATACGATGATGAGCTTTAGAGCTCTTTATAACTGTGATAGAATCAAGAACTTTTTAGGGAATATAATGAGCATAATTACTCGTAATGAAATAGCTGAACTATAAAAGTGAAAATAAAAATAATAAATATAAAGTTTTTAAACATCGTCATCGCCGGATGGTTCGCGAGGAGGTGGTGGTGATGAGATGTGGAAGTGCTGACAAATCTGATGTAGAGTCATATCAATGTGATCAAAGCACTGAAAACATTGCTGCTCAAATCGTGTAAAATGCTCAGAGATGTCAGAATATGAAGTCGCCGCATGAACTGGATGATGGATGGGTGGTGGCTGAGATGGTGGGTCCTTATGACTTGGAGGGACATCATCAGTAATGTCCTCTGGGTCCTCCTCCTCGGTGGACTGGACGAGGCGATACTGAAGAGGGTATATGCCATGTCATTTCTCTATCATCCTCATACTTATCATGCTCGAGATGCCATGTGGGGACATCTGGCCGATGAGAGTGAGGAAGGATGATTGTGCTGCTGTGTTGAGGAGCCCAAAGTGCTGAGCCAATCGAGTCACATAAGGCCCGATAGAGATGACCCCTCTCCTATGTCGCTCTGTCTGATGGCAGATGGCGAGGGCGATCAAGTAGGTAAGGTCGAGGACGTGCTCGTTCGCCCTGCTCCATAAGAAATAGGCATCGTGGGTGGTGACAACGCCGGTGCTCTCTCGTCGTCCCGTCAGAGTACGGGCCAAGATGGCATGTAGGTATCGTAGGGATGGGGCGAGGGCCGATGCCTTAGAGCGGCTAGGATCATAGGTGGCCGAGGCAGGGACAAGGTCCCTCCAGCATTTTAAGGGGGAGTAGTGGATGTGGCGGTGGAGGGTGGCGAGTTCATTGTTATCCATGAACTCCTCCGTGTATAGCCCTAGTGTAATCCCGAACTCGAGTACGCCAATCGGGCGATTAGACCACCAAGGCGTAATGGACCGCTCTGGGATCGTCAAAGTTGGTCATGACGGTCTGAAGATGGAATGTCGAGCAGAGTTCCAATGTAAACTCGAGATACGTCGGCTCGATGATCTCAAGGAAGAGCCCCCACGGGTCAGTCATCAAGAGGGCTCGAATCGCGTCAGCCAATTGAATCTGTTCAAGTGTGGCCCAGTCAATGCAGCGGCCCACACCTAGGGGTCAGGCCCGTAATATCTGATATAATTCCTCCTGGGGTCCCAAGGGAACCTGGAGGAACGGGTGCCGAATCTCTGCAGTAGGACCCAAGGATGACGCTGCTCCTTTCCTCTTCTTCGAGGTGGGAACAGCGGTCATCTTACCACATGAGGATGACATTATACCTGATTGAAAAGTCGAAGTTCAACCAATACGTCCCAAAGATAACATGGAAAAATAAAACTAATTGGGAATATTTCATGAGACTCGCGTACTAAATGAAGAGAACAAAACTAAAATAACTAAAGTAATTAATCAAGTTATAAAAATAGGACTAGGAGAATAATACGACGGGAAAATCTAATACGTGAATGTATG
The DNA here is from genome assembly GCF_025698485.1 of Gossypium arboreum. NCBI lineage: Eukaryota > Viridiplantae > Streptophyta > Magnoliopsida > Malvales > Malvaceae > Gossypium > Gossypium arboreum. The sequence goes on along the minus strand of NC_069075.1, from coordinate 87,286,309 downwards.
TGGGTAAACATAAAATCCATGGAAACAAGAAAAATGGATGAATGTAGTATGAAAATGGCAATATTCTTTAATGACAAGCATGAGTATTATTATTATTCTACTTTGAATGTTCACTTAAAATAGTCAAACGAACCGGAGAAAACATGAAATAGGCAAAATATTTAAAGAAAATAGAGAGAAAAGAGTAAACAAACGCAAAAAGGAGAAGTTTGAGTCATCGAAAATAGTGTTGTAGGCGGTGCATGGGCGTGGCAGGTAGGGCGTGTAGAGTTGCAGCGGCTAGGGTTAGGGATTTTTTGGGAGGGAAATGATGAATAGTGAGGGCTTTATATAGATTTTGGGGCACACACCCGTGGGGCACGCCCGTATGCCCTAATTTTTGCCCGTGCATTTCGCGATTTTTAAATTTGGGCGCGTCTGACATTCGGCCCAAGCCCGTGTTCCTTGGGCGTGTGGGTGCACATGGCCATGTCACACGGCCGTGTCTTGCTTCGTTCACTTCTCCCATGCCCGTGTATGATATCTCACACTGGTGTTCTTTTTGGCAATGTCGAGCATGAGTGAATTACACGGGCGTGTCGCATGCCCATGTTAAATTCTTAGTTTCAACCACGGTTTCAAGGCATGGGCGTGTCTCACGCCCGTGTTGTTTTAGCAGTTTCGCCCATGGCCATGTCGCACGGCCGTGGAAACTTATTACATCCCGTGTTGGGGAAAAACTTTTTCCCTGATTTTACACGGCCGTATCGCACGGTCGTTTGTCCACCTATGGTGTGAGCACGGCCTAAGGCACGCCCGTGTGCCTGGCCGTGTGGATAGGAAAACCCTGTGTTTTAAGACTCAGTTAGTAGGTTAGATGTGAAAAACTAGAATTTAAATAAGTCATTACTATTAGTGCTCGGGTTGCCTCCCGAGAAGCGCTTATTTATAGTCTAAGCTTGACTTACCTCTCTAGTGTGTGATCATGGTAGCTCGAGGAGTTTACACTCCTCATCCCTGTTATCAACTTTATCAATATAAGGTTTAAGATGAGTATTGTTTACCTTAATAGTGCCGAATTTGGGATGAATTACCTCGACTGTACCATATGGGAAAATATTGAGTACCGTAAGAGGAATTTCTTCATTAGGTTCAGAAGTGGCAATGCGAGGGTCTGCTGCATCTAGTAGTACTTTGTCTCCAACCTTAAGTTGATTTGGTGATAAATTGAGCTCGTCTTGGTTCAGTTCGATTTATTGGGTGTTCTCGATTTCTGTGTCCGCCATTCATCTAGCTCCTCGATTTGTAGCCTTCGTTCTTCATAGATAGGTCCTTTGATGTTGCTTGAACATGGCTCGTATAGGTTCTTCGAACTTATTTCCTGCAAAGTAGGGTGCACCACAGGGTCAGTTTTAGTAGAATGATTTATATAACCACCTTCAATTTTTGATGTGTTACTCGAATCATGAGCTTGAAGGGTGATTGTTTCCTCTCCCACACAAAGTGTGAGTTCACCTGTGCCAACATCAATAATGGTTCTAGCAGTCTCTAAAAAGGGTCATCCTAAAATCAAAGGTGCGTTACTATCTTCTTCCATGTCTAGAACAACAAAGTCTATTGGGTATATAAATTTATCGATGTTAACAAGAACATCTTCAATGATACCCCTAGGAAATCTAATGGTATTATCAGCCAATTGAATGCTCATCCTAGTTTGTTTGGGTTTCCCAAGACCTAGTTGTTTAAACATTTTATAAGGCATAACATTAATGTTTGCCCCTAAGTCAGCCAATGCATTATGAACATCTAAACTACCAATTAAACAAGGAATCGTAAAACTCCCTGGATCTTTCAATTTGTTGGGTAGCTTATTTTGTAGAATAGTTGAGCAAACTACATTCAACTCCACATGTGACGCCTCATCCAACTTTCGTTTGTTTGCTACAAGCTCCCTTAAAAATTTGACTGCGTTTGGCATCTGCAAGAGAACTTCGATAAATGGTAGGTTAATATGTAATTTCTTTAATAGTTTAAGGAATTTACCGAATTTTTCACCTGTACAGTCTTTCCTTGTTGCATTGGGGTATGGCACCCGTGGTTTGTACTATTTACTTACCATTTTCTGGTCATTATGGTCCACCTCACCCTTACCTTTACTTACCACAGTTTCTTGCCTTGGTTCTGGTTCAGGTGCAACTAACCCTTCCTTGTCATGAGTGGTAATCGCATTGAGTTGTTCCCTTGGGTTAGATTCCATGTTACTCTGCAAACTACCTTGTGGTCATTCAGAAATCAGTTTGGCGAGTTGGCTTATCTGAGTTTCGAGCCCTTGGATTCAAGCTTGTTGATTCTTAAGGGTTGTCTCGGTATTTTGGAAATGATTTTCTGACACCGAGATGAACTTCGTTAGCATCTCCTCAAGGTTCAGCTTTTTCTCTTGTTGGTAGGGTGGTTGTTGGAAGCCTGGAGGTGGTGGTCTTTGATTCCCTTGGCCTCCCCATGTGAAATTTGGGTGGTTCCTCCAACCTGCATTGTAAGTATTACTATAAAGATTATTTTGAGATCGAGGATTATTACCCATGTAATTTAACTGCTCGTTCTCCATGATGTGGCCATAGGGTGGGTATTCTGAATTGCTTGATCCACCTCCACTTGCTTCACACTGCATTACTGGGTGAACCTTTGAAGAACTAAGAAAACCATCAATTTTCTTATTCAAGAGTTCTACCTGATTAGAGAGCATGGTGACCGAATCGACGTTATAAATGCCAGCTACTTTTGTTGGCCTCATAACTTGCCACTGATAATTATTCAGTGACATCTCTTCTATAAATTCATAAGTATCTTCAGGTGTTTTATTATTGATGGTTTCGCCAGCGGCTACGTCGATCATCTGTCAAGCTGAAAGATTCAGGCCATTATGAAACGTTTGAACCTATAGCAAAAGTGGTAACCCATGGTGAGGGCACCTTCTCAAAAGATCTTTGTATCTCTCCCATGCATCGTAGAGTGTTTCTAAATCCATCTGCACAAAAGAAGAAATATCATTACGTAATTTGGCTATTTTACCGGTAGAAAATATTTTAATAAAAACTTTTCGGTCATTTGTTCCCAAGTAGTGATTGACCCTCGTGGTAACGAGTTCAACCATTGTTTAGCCTTATTCCTCAACGAAAAGGGAAATAATCGAAGGAAAATGGCGATATCAGAAATGCCATTGATTTTAAAAGTGTTGTAAAATTCTAAGAAATTTTCCAAGTGAGCGTTGGGAGCCTCGTCTTGCAAACCATCAAACTGAACAAACTATTGGATCATTTGAATGGTGTTAGGTTTTAGTTCAAAATTATTGGCAGCAACAGCAGGCCTAACTATGCTTGATTCAGTTCCTGTTAAAGAAGGTTTAGCATAATCATGCATAGTACGTGGAGCAGGATTCTAATTAGCAGCAATCGTAGGAGATAGCAGATTTTCTTGGTTTTCAGCCAACTCCTCGGTTGTGGTAGAAGTATCGACCTCTTGCTCTTCCTCTGTGTATCGTAAGCTTCGCCTTATGTCTCTTTGGTTTCTGTGAACTGTGCAGTCGGTCTCACTATCAAACAGTTATGGTCCTAACGGGTTTCTTCTGGTCATAAACTAGAAAAACCTGTCAGAAGAGAATAAATAAATAATTAGAAAATAAAATAAAAATTTAAATTACAATAAAGTAGAATGGCTAAAGTAATAAAAATTGAGTGTTCCTAATATCCTAGCCTTCCGGCAACGGGGCCAAAAAAACTTGATACGTGAAATTCGCGACAGGTTTTAAATATTTATAATTAATCGCTCTTGCAACTAACTATTATCACGATGAAGGCAAGTGTACCTATCGAACAGTAGTATAGCTTTAGCAAGACCGGATTGTCGAACCCAAAGGAACCAAGAGTGCTAGTAATTACTTTCTTTTTATTATCTAGCCTAAAAATTAAGGGATTTGTTTATCTAAATTAATTAACTAAACTAAGAGTGCACAGAAAAAAAATTTAGGAAAATACTTTTGGGAAAATTCGATTGATTAAGACAATACCTAAGGAAAAATCCATCTAGACTTGTTATTTGACTCTGAATCAGACGATTTGTTCATTTAACTTGATCCGTAGAAATCCCTAAGTTATATTATTATCTCTCTCGAGACTAATAATGTCTAACCCTAGGTTGATTAATTGAAATCTCTTTCTAATTAACACCTAGTGTTGTATTATTATTAGGTTTCACCTTAATTCGGCAAAATCTTATCACCCTATCTCTAGGTGTGCAATCAACTCCGCTTAATTATGACAAATTTACTCTTAGACAGGGTCTATTCCTCCTCTGAATAAAAGCATTAACTTGAATCAATATCCTAGAATATCAAAACAAGAATTAAGAACACATAATTAAGAACAAGTCAAATATTTATCATACAATTCAGATAATAATAACAAGATCTGTCTTAGGTTTCATCCCCCTTAGGTATTTAGGGGCTTTAGTTCATGATTATAAAAGAAAACATCTCAAAAGCATAAAGATAACAAAACATAAGAAAACCCAAAACTCCTGAAGAAACTTGAAGGGAGATCTTTAGTCTTGATGATGAATCTAGCTTTTGAGATGGACCAATTGGCTTTCCTTGAGTAATTCCTTTCTTCTTGCTCTGTGTCCCCCTTCCTAAGTGCCTCTTTTAGTGTTTAAATAAGCTTTATAATGCCTAGAGCCCTCAAAATTGGCCTTTTCTGAATAGGGTTATACTTGGGCTCGGTAGGGACACGCCCGTGTGCAATTACTCTAGCCCGTGGTCAAGGCTGTTGAATAGGCACAGGCATGTAGTCTACCCGTGTAAGTCATGCTTCGATCCTGCCAAAGGGACACGATCGTGTGACACCACGGTTGTGTGACACGCCTGTGAGAGGAAGTCCAGGCCGTGTTGATTTCCCATGTGGGTCCATTTTCTTCGTTTTTGGCACATTTCTCGCTTTTTTTACTCTCCTATGCTCACCTAAGTATAAAACATGAAATTAAAGAATTAGGAGCATCAAATTCACCAAATCTAAGGAGAAATCATCCTTAAATGTGTTAAGCATGGGATAAAAATATGTATAAATTATGGTTTATCAATACACATTCTCATTGACCCGTCTTTCTTCTTTACAAATAATACTGGCGCACCCTAGGGCGAAAAACTCGATCATGCAAAACCTCTATCTGTTAATTCTTGCAACTGAGCTTTCAACTCTTTCAACTCTGTTGGAGCCATTCTATATGGAGCTATAGATATTGCTGAAGTTCCTGATACTAACTCAATAGCAAACTCAACCTCTCTGACCGGTGGCAACCCAAACAATTCTTCTGGAAACACATTCGAAAACTCACATACTATCGGCACTTATTCAATTTTCGATTCAGACACTTTAGTATCTAAAACATAAGCGAGATAAGCTTTGCAAACTTTTCTCACATATCTCTGATCCGACATCAAAGAAATCACTATAGGCATCATCCCAACTCATCAGATTCTATCCGAAGAATTTCATTATTCTAACATTTCAATTCTATAATCTTTTGTCTACAGTTCACAATGGCATCATGTAGAGTAAACCAATCTACACCTAGAATCATATCAAACTCATCAAATGGCAAAAGCATCAAGTCAGCTGGAAAATAGTAACCCCAAGTCATTAAAGGACAGTTCTTGCATACTTTGTCAACAAGAACATGCTTGCCTAAGGGGTTCGATACTTTAATTACAAATTTTGTAGACTCAATAGGTAATTTCTTACAAGACACTAAATTTTTACAAACATACAAATGTGTCGATCCAGGATTAATTAAAGCAATCACATTAGTGTCGTAAAGAGAAAATGTACCGGCGATAATATCTGGCGATGACGCTTCTTTGCGAGTACGAATAGCGTAAGCTCTGGCTCATGCTCTAGCTTCGAATCTCACTGCTGAATCTTTAGTCACACCTCTACCACTGAACACATTCCCTATATTTCTCAGTGGTCTCCCTCTCGTAGTCGTATTACTTGGTCTTGCATTCTGAAATTTACCTTTCTTAGATAACTCTAGGCAATCTCGAATAAAGTTATCTAGCAAGCCATATTTGCAACAAGCTTTAACACTTTATTCCAACACTCTCCAAAATGACGTCTCCCACACTGTTGACACTCGGGTTTGTTGTTTCTTACACTGCCAACGCTCAAGATAGAAGTTGCTTGAGCTTTAGAACTCACATGTTGATTTCCACAATCTCTATTCTGATATCCCACTAATGCATTTGATCGACTATACGAATCTCGGGATTTCTTTGATGAAGAATGATAAGGTTTATTCATCAGTCTTTTTCTTCAATCTCTAGTTTCTGAATTAGCTTTCCTCTTTTCTCAGCTAAAATCTTCGACTTTACAAGCCCAATCAACTAATACAACAAATTCTTTCAAATCTAGAATTCCGACCAAAAGTTTAATGTCTTCGTTCAGCCCGTCAACAAACCGCTTGCACATGATCTCTTCCGTAGAAACATACTCTCAAGCATACTTACTTAACCGCACAAATTCTCTCTCGTACTCAGTTACAGTCATGCAACCCTATTTCAATTCTAAAAACTCTTTTTGCTTTTGATCCAAAAACCGTTGCCTTATGTATTTCTTCCGGAATTCGGTCTGAAAGAACTCTTAGGTGACTCTCTCTCTCTCAGCACAACTGACACTAGCATATTCCACCATTGATATGCACTGTCTTTCAGAAGTGATATAGCACATTTTAAACATTCAGCCAGTGTGCAAGAAAGCTCATCAAGCACTCGAATTTTATTTTCAAGCCAAAACTCGGCTCTCTCAGGATCATCATCAACATTAGCTCTGAACTCTTCAACACCTTGTTTATGAAAGATCGACTCCTTGAGGAGCTATAGGAACTGATTGGGGATTAGCATGGGTAGAGGTTGTTGAGCAGCTGGGTTCATTCGAATACATTGTGTGAACCACTCGTTCATCATTTGGAAGAAGGCTTCTTTAGTCTCTCCTCCCTGACTGCTTGATACGGGTCTAGAATCAAATGATGTTGTCCCTTGAGCGGGAGCTGGCGCATTACTTTCAACATCATCAGCTATAGCTTGATTGGGATCCATTTACTATATGAAACACAGTTTAAATTGTCAGGAGTCATCAAACTATCAAAGTTTATATATGGCATGTATAGTTAAACTCTCACTCACGCTATGTTAGCCCTAGAATCGACTAAACCATAGCTCTGATACCAATAAATGTAACACCCCTCACCCGTATTCAATATCAAATAGGGTTACGGAGCATTACCAGACTTACAACACATTTAAACATTCAATTCACATAAAATTTCACACTTCATGCAAACATTAATCAAACTCAAGCATACTGTCCCTATAACGAGCCTACAAGGCCCTAAACATACATTGGGAGTGGTTCGGGGCTAAGCCGATACTTGATAAATTTTTATGAAACTTTGAAAATTTTTCTCAAAATAGGGGACACACGCTCGTGTGGCCAGGCCATGTGACACACCCATGTCATAGGCTGTGTAGACATTCGAAATGGGAGCACATGATCGTGTCCTAGCCCATGTCTGATCCCATGTAACTCTCTAACTTGGGTCACATGGTGAACACACATACCCATGTGGCCAGCCCGTGTGCCCTAAAAATGGCCACACACGCCCATGTACTAAGCCGTGTACTTGGCCGTGTAACAGGTCGATTGTAGCTAAATCAAAACAATGGTTGAGACCTTAAATTTGATGTCAAAAAATTATTTTAATATTATTTTTGGTGTTTACAGTATGTGATTATATATGTATGAAAGTTTTGTGTGAAAATTTTATCGTTTAAATGGTTAATTTGAGAAAAGGACTAAATCGCGTAAAATGCAAAAGTTGCATTCTATTTGATAAAGGTGTCTAATTGCCATGGCTTATTAAATAAAAGGTCCTTATGTTGCAATTAGTCCATTGATAGTGGAGATGGACATAAATGGCCATAAAATGAATGTTTTTAAACGGATTAAATTAAGGTTAAAATTGTAAATTGGTTAATATGTTAATATTAATTAAACAAAAATCATTTTATTCATCATCTTCCACCTATATTGCCGAAAATGAGAAACAAAAACGGTTTTGAATGTATTTTACTCGATTTTTTATGATTTCTACGTTTTTGTGATCGTTATTTTGAGTACTAGCTAGCCCATGCCTAAATTTTGGAATGTGTTGATGATTTTGAAAGTTTCCATTAATGAATGGTTGAGTTTTTTACTGTTTGATGATGAATAATGAAAGCTTGGTGCTTGATATATATGTTTTGTAAAGTGATTATGACTGAAAATGCATATTAGGGATTAATTTGTGAAAATATGAAAATGTTGGGTTAAATGTGTGAATAAATGAAAGATATAGGCTGCTAGAGACATATGAAAATTCGGTTAAGCATGAGAAATGTGAAATTATGTGTATTTTTTGATTTTATGATATAGGGACTAAAATGTCAAAATGTGAACTTTAAGGGCTAAAGTGTAAAATGCCCTAATTATGTGTTTGTGGATTGAAATGAATAAATGTGTGATTAAATTAGTTAATTTTGAATCCATATAGATCGAAAAAGAAAGGAATCAGATTTAGATCAGGGAAAATCGAAAGTTATTGAGTAATTGATCCGATTCGTCAATTCTAAGTACTAGGTAAGTTCGTACGTGATAAACTTTTTTACAATTATGTTTTTAATGCTTTGATAATGCATAAATTGTATATTTGTGACTACGACTGTGTACGATGACAAGTCTACTATGTTTGGCACTTAGCGTACGTTTCGAGATAGCTTCGGCCATATACAGCATTTAGTGTGCAAATTGAAATAGCTTCGGTTTTATGTGGAACTAAGTGTGCAATACCGAGATAACTTTGGTTCAATATGATGGCATTAACTGTGCGATATCGATATAGCTTTGACTGAATATTTATGCACTAAGTGTGTGAGTTCTTAAAGCATTGTAAGATTTTCGAACTATTCAATGTATCGAACAAAGAGGTTAGAATGAAATACATGAATATGGGAAAATACAGGTACGGACGATACTTATGTGGTAGTTGATACTATGTGTATGAAGCTTGATGCATTTATATATATACATGATAAATGATCATGGATTGGAATTGAATGTTGATATGAGAACTACTAAGTGTTTATTAATTTGTGATTTGTACATTATGAACTGTTGAGTATTTTTGGTACGAACCTACTAAGCTCTGAAGCTTACTGTGTGTTATTTGACTATGTTTTATAGATTATTGAAGCTAGTGCAAACTCGGGGATCATCGAGAATACACCATCACACTGTCGATTATCTCGTTGGTATTTTTGGTAACCATGTATATATGGTATATGACATGTATAGGCTAGTGATACTTTGGTATGTTTTGAGTCATGATATTAGCCGTGAGACTTGGCTTCTAAATTTGGTATGCATAGCCATTAAAGTTGGCTTGAATTATGTGTTTGGTAAGTTATATGATGTATATAATGCTTATGTGATGGAATGGTTTAATGGCAAGTTTTATGGTATGTAATAGGTGTCGAGATAATGTGTAACATCCCGACTTTGGGCCTAGTCGGAACAGTGGTTTGGGGACAACAAATTCGATGAGGAAAATTTTATTTTTATTATATTTTTATGGTCTACAATTTCACGAAATGATTTCGTGAAAATTTCGTTCGAAAATTTTGACGTTTGGGCACTTAATTTAGTCAAAATGACTAAATCATAAAAAGTGCAAAAGTTGAGTTCTACATGTTAGAGGTGTCCAATTGTTATGAAATTTTAAATTGGAGGTCCTTATATGGTAATTAGACCATTGGTTAAGTTGGTGGACAAAAATGGACATGGTTAGGCATGTTTCCAAAGTTTTTCATTAAGGGCATTTTGGTCATTTAGTTATTAAAATGAATTAAAAACAATATTAAAAGCCAATTTTTGTCCATCTTCAACCTCTTGGCTGAAACTTGCATGGAGAAATCGTGGCTAGGGTTTTTCAAGCTTCCAAGCTCGATTGTAAGTCCGTTCTAGCCCCATTTTTAATGATTTTTACGTTTTTACAATCCCCGTAACAAGATCTATCTATTTCTACCATTAATTTGAGCTAGAGTTTATGTTTAAAAATTGCCCCATGTGTGACATGTATGCATTTTGATCTAATGGTAGAAAATGAGTGTTGGGTGTTAAATAAACGACTTTTACTAAGCGGTTTTTGATGAAAACGTTTAAAATGACCATTTTATAAAAGTTGTAAAATAGTATAAAGGTGTGTTTTTTATGAGAATTGTAGTTTTCTATAGTTATGAAAATGATTCAGCTAGGCTTAAAATGCAAGGAAATTGAATAAAAATCATTTTATGAGCCTAAGGGCAAAAGTGTAATTTTGAAAAAGTTTAGGGGCAAAAACATAAATTTTCCAAAATATGATGTTTGGGTCAATTTGAATAATGTGAGTCCTAAATGGGCTATATTTGAAATGATAGATCAAGGAAATCGAGATTCGGGCTTAAATCAGGAAAATACAAGGTTATGGACTAAATTGATAAATTGTCATTTTTGTATTTGAGGTAAGTTTGTGCGATTTAATAAGCATGTTATTTATGTTATTATTGTTATACATGAAATATATCTTGTTATGATTGTGTTGAAATTGATCTTAATAGAAGTTTGATGGAACATGACATTTTAAATGAAATGAGTAAGTTGTATGGAAACAAGGTGCTATGTTATTTTTATTGTATAGTTTAATGTTTAATAAACATGAAAATGAGTTGGTTTGAATGTACATTGCATAATCATCTATGCATATTGATATACTTGATGAAAGAAGAAAATTCCCGGTTGAATAAAAATGGATATCCGATGGATAAATCATTGTTTACATGACATGAGATCCTGCATGTGTTGCAGAAAAGGATTTAGTCCGGACGGGTAATCCATTGATCTCAATATAGAAAGGATCTAGCCCAGACAGGTGTTCCTTAAGTGATCGAGCCTCCCGAAGAATATGGGTGCATTAAGGATTTAGCCCAGACGGGTAATCCGATTTAAGACTGAATTTAGCCGGGACTGGTGATTCAGATCTAAGCTTATGAGAGTGTATGTCACTGTAAGGGATTTAGCCTGGACTGGTAATCCCAACAACACTCTGTGAGTTATGATACAGGGGATTTAGCCTGGACTGGTAATCCCATCGTAATGAGTGAGGTTTGCGGGAGTGCATACTTGAAATGATTACTTGCATGACTGGACGATAAATGTGATATCCATCGAGATTCCGAGGAATTCAACGGGAATTAATATGAGAAATAGAATGGAAATACTTGAAATGATAAACTCATCTGTGCTTAGATGATACTAGTATGATGTATATGATTGTCATGTTTGGATGATTGGTTGTGCTAAGAGATAACACAGGTACGTACTTGAAAACTATGAGCATGTGTTTTCCTTGTGAAATGAAATAGACTTGTGATAAGAGTGCTAATAAATGAGTGATACATATGAGAATAATCTTTATGGCAATCTTATGATGATTATCATTTTGTTGCTCTAAAACTGTTTGGCTAGCAGCAATAGTCCGACTTTGAAAATCCACCAAAAATTGTGGAAGTCAAATTAAATGCTAAATTAAATATGACATGAAACGTTATTGAGTCTAGCTTCACATAAAAGAAACGGTATAAGAAAAATAATTTCATATTATGAGATATTTTAATTTTTGTGAGACAGAGTCAGAATGAGTTCGGAATCCCCTATTCTAATTTGGGAAAATCACTAGAAATTTTACAAAAATAATTATGGGTTAGAATTCATATTATTAAGTCCTCGATAAGTCTATTTTCAATATAAATAGACAAAAACATTATCCAAATCCCGTACTAAGAGATAAATAAATTTTAGTGAAGAAAGGTCTAAGCTGTCAAATAGCGAAATAGGGGAGACTTTGAATAATAAGCTATACTTATTTGCTAGACTAAAAATTCTGAGAATTTTATGGTAAGAAGATAGTGAGTCTAGTTTCATGGAAAATTAACGGATCTTAATTTGGAGTTCCGTAGCTCCGGATATAAATAATTTAATCACTGTGACTCGAGAAAATAGTTTGACTGGACATTGAATAAAAATAAGAATTTGAAAATAGCATGTTAATACATTGCTTATTTTTTTCATGCGAGCTTACTAAGCGTAAAGCTTACTCCCTCCTTTCCATTCCTTAGTGTTCTCAGGTCAGTTCAGGGTTAGAGATCGTCAGAGGCAGCATCACACTATCAAGCCAACACCTTTGGAGTATTTATACATAAGTTAGAAATATCAAGTGAGTGGCATGTATAGGGACCTAGTCTTATAACATGTGTTATTATAATTTGGCCAAATGCATTTGCCTATATTGAGCTATTGATTACGACTTGTAAATCTAGCTATTCATGTTGTGTCTAATAATTGTAATGTGAATATGCCTGTTTTCCATGCATGGTTGGTAATATGTCATGTGTGTTGAATGCATGTTTTATGACCAATCGAGGTGGTCATGACCATGAATTAAATGTGTAATGTGGAAATAAAATGATAATGCCTTGAACATGGACGTTTGATGGATAGTTTGGTAACCATGGTATAATGGTATAAAGTGAGAAATAGTAATAATGTTAAATTGAATATGGAATTGGTGTAGAATGTCTTAGTCAAGCATATTGTTTTATGCATGTAAAATGTGGACACTATAAAAAGTTATGACTTGGCTAGAAGGTTATGCTTGATGATAAGTTGGAATTAAATAGACATGAAGATAACTATGGTATAAAGGTATAAGTGGTAAGGTATTTGATAAAGCCAAATGAATAAGATATGGTGTGTCTAAACTTGATTTAATGTGAGAATGTGTAACACATGTATGTTGATAAGTAAATGAAATGTTTGCATCATAATTGAGGATGTTGAATGCTTCTAGATCCATGTTTATGTGTGTGCATGTAAAGGGTGACAAAAAGGCTTGGAAAATAGCCTATGTGCTGGCCACACGGGCATAGACACGACAGTGTGTCCTAGCCGTGTGGAAGACATGATCTAGCACACGGGCGTGTGACTTGGCCGTGTGACCCTTATTTGTTTATTGACGTCATAAACAGAGAGTTACACGATCTGAGGACACGGGCGTGTGAGACCACATAGCCTACCCATACGGGCGTGTGACTCTCCAAAATATGAAAAAATTTCTAAGTGATGTAAAACTTTCAGAGGTTCACGGTTTAGTCCTGAACCCCTTCTAAAGTATGATTTGGGTTTCGTAGACCCAAATAAGGGACTATGTACATATGATTGAATATTTCATAATATGAATGAAATTTTATGGCCGGGTTTGCATGATTGATTGTGTTTAAGTCCGGTAATGCCTCGTATCCTATCCTGGCGTCGGACACGGATAGGGGGTGTTACATAATGATGAAATGCATTTAGAAGTTATGCAAACTAGATGATTTTAGTATATTGAAATGACATGTTTTGATTAGGGAATTGAGTAATTGAGATGGTTGTGTATAGATGACATGATATGTGCACATATTGGTTGGTTTTTGGTTGCTTATATATGTGTTGAAATGGTATCATTTAGGTTGATTAATATGCATGAGAAAAAGGTGGCAAAATTGGCTTTTCAAATGGCCTATTTTTGTCCACACGGGTAGAGACATGAGCATGTGTCTCAGTCATGTGTGACACACGGTCATGTTACACAGTCGTGTGACCCCTGGGGTAGTCCTACAATTTAAAGTCAATCTTGAGCATAGCCTAGACACTCGGGCGTGTCTGGTGGCCATGTGAGCACACAGCCTTGGCATATGGGCATGTGTGGCCATTTCGAAAGGTACACGGGCTAGACACACGGGCGTGTGGTTAGCTGTATGACTCAAGTTAGCTTCGACCACGGCCAAGGCACATGGGCATGTCTCTGGCCGTGTGGTACAAGTCAGTATGTATGACCTGTTTTCACACGGCCTGGGCCATGGGCGTGTCGGTTAGCCGTGTGAGGCACACGGCCTGTTCACACGGGCGTGTGACCTATGATTTCATTAAATTCTTCTAAGTGTTTGGAAATTTTTATATGTGATCGGTTTAGTCTCAAACCACTCTTAAGCAGGTTTTAAGGTCTTGTAGGGCCTCGTAAGGGACATTGTGAATGAATTTTGTTTATGATTGTATAAATGTATGTGAATGAGATTTATTGTCCGGTAATGCCTTGTAACCATATTTTGACTTTGAACACGGGTTAGGGGTGTTACATTTAATTGATATCAGAGCTACAATTTAGTTGATTCTAGGACTAACATAGCGAGTGAGAGTCTAGCTATATATGTCATATATATGAATTATGATAGTGTGATGATTCCTGACTGTTAAAATGTGTTTTTATATAGCAAATGGATCCCGAACGAGCCATAGCTGACGATGTGGAAAGTAATGCGCCTGCTCCTACTCAAGGGGTAGTGCCGGCCGATTCTAGGCCTATTTCTAGTAGTCAGGGAGGAGAGGCTAGGCAAGCCTTCTTCCAAAGATGAGTGAATGGTTCACGGAATTCATATGAACGAATTCGGCTGCTCAACAACCTCCACGCGACCTATTCCTCAATAAATCTCAACTGTGCCACAAGTAATAGTTCCAATCTGATTGAGTAAGCCAGTGGATAAGATTCGTAAACACAGGGCTGAAGAGTTTCGGGCTACAGTTGATAACGATGCAGAGAGAACAAAATTCTGGCTCGAGAACACGATTAGAGTATTTGATGATGTGACAGCCCTAAATTGACCCTAGTCGGAAAGTGGTTTCGGGACCACTAAACCGAGTCATAAAGATAATTAACCGTCATAGTTGATGCTCATTATATGTACATATGCATGTGTGAAAATTTCATGTTTGAATTTTGTTAATAGTAAGTGAATTTTATCAAATAGGACTTATGTGAAAAAATTTGGAAATGTGCTAGGCAAATGTAAAGTGGCCTAATAATGCATGTTGTGAAATGATGGGTTTGGATGTCAAATTACCCAAAATTAAAGCATAGTGGCCGGCCATGCAATGGGTGGAAACAAGTTGTAAACATGTTGGGTTAGTGAGTTATGTTAGAAAGAATAAAAAAAGGGGTTAGGATTAAAGTAATGCAAAAAGGTGGAGTGATGAAAAAAAATGGTCTCATCCATATATCGCCGGTGTCGGACACGAGGGGTTAACAAGCCAAATCCACATATTTCGCCCACCAATTGACATTTCCAGTCAGGCTGGAAAACTGCGTCACTGTCGCCTTAAAAATCATATCTCGAGTTTCAAAACTCGGAAACTGGTTTTGTAAATTTTCCCTGAATTTAGACTCATATATCCATCCATGGATTTATTTCTAGAATTTTTTGTAGGGCCAATTGGTACAGTTTATTAGTTAAAGTCACCCATGTTACATGGATCGACTGCTCTGACCTCCGCGTGTTACAACTTGAATATCTCTCTGTACAGGGCTTTAATACTGGTGCCGCTTGTTTCTAATGAAACTAGACTCAAAATGGAATCTGTACATATAATGCATGACTCCTAATTCTTTCTGGATAATTTATAGTAAATTTTTAAAGTTGCGACAGGGGACCCAGAAACCGTTCTGGCCCTGTCTCACAATAGCTTTAATATCTCTTAACATGTGACTCCTATGACCGTTTCGTTTCTTCCATATGAAAGTAGACTCATCAAGGTTCATTTACATAGCTTATTCAATATTTAATACCACTCCTACAAATTTTGGTGATTTTTCACATTCACGTCACTGCAGCTGGCAGCATTTGTTTTTAAGGTAGGTCTTACCTATTTTGTAGTCTCCATGAACCAACTAGTCTTGCCATACATAGGTTCACATATGATCATTTTAACCATACCAATGGCTGATCATGTGACCAACACTCCCATTTCAATCCATAATCACATCATGACACCATATATATATATATATACAAACCGCAAATAGTCTAAGTTCAGTACTTCACTTTTACGAGCCATTTTCGCATGGCCGTATACATATACATCACAACATATTTGAACCAACAAGGGTAGTCCTATACATGCCATTTCAAAGTTCAACCAAAATTTATACCAAAATGGAGGCTTTGATAGTGTAGATGACTTCGACTTTAATGATCCCGAATCCGATTGCTATCGAGCAAAATCTATAAAAACAGAGCCAAAGCAACGGGTAAGCATTTTTATGCTTAGTAAGTCTCAAGGAATAAAATCAGCTTTAATTAAAGCAATACATTCACATAGCCAAATGCATCATTTCATTAATACACATTCACATAATCATTCTTACTTCACACTTCATCATTATATACTTTCACAAGGTATCAACCAATTCAATAACTGAAATTCGTTAGTCGATTGAGCGAATGTTGCTCAAGCATGTCGACTTTTCCAATGCACATATAATCATACCTTATTCTTTGGGCTTTTCGAGCGTACTAATGGAATTTATTACAGCAGCCAACACTCACCTCCAGCCCAAGCTTCTTGAATACAACCGGATATAACCACGCACGAATGCCTTGGTCTTAGCCCGGATAGAACGACTCATACGAATGCCTTGGTCTTAGCCGGATGTAGCCACTAGCACAATTGCCTTCGGTCTTAACCGGATATAATTTCCAGCATAAATGTCGCGGGAATTAGCCGGATATCATTCAATTGCTCATGCACACATACATCAATAATCATTAGACATTCATGTTTCATTTTCGTTACTAAGGCTCAAACACAAATGTAATCACTAGCATAATCGCCGCCGGGACTTAGCCGGGTATCATTCAAATACTCATACACACATAAATCAATAATCATTACACATCCATATTTCATTTCACATAATTCAAGTAGGGTCACTTCTTGAGGACTTACCTCGGATGTTGTCGAACGGCTTTTACGGCTATTCGATCACTTTTTCCTTCCCTTGTCCAATTGTGGCCCTCTAAGCTCTTGAGCTAATTCAAACAAATTTAATTTATTAAAACCTCATTATGCTAGCTTATGGCGAATATGACAAGGAGTTTAAATGGTCATATGGCCACCCTTTAGCTTGAATACACAATGGTCATGCACATTTTATACTACATCAAGCAATTCAATACAATTCATTCAAGCATCAAGGAAAAGCTAAGGCCATCAATAGGCTACCTAAGGCCGAATATACTTGTCCAATTTGAGGCCAATTATACACTTAATACCACACAAAACAGCATGCATTTTACTGGTTAATGTTTTACATATTATGGCTCAATACTTATAATATAGCATCAAGCACTCATATGGCCGATTATACTTAGTCATACTTGCACCAAATCAACAATAAATTCCAAGATTTCCACATCATATGTGTACTAGGCGAATGTACTTGCAATTTCACAAACATTCTTCAACATTTTCTTCTTTAAACAAACATATTCATCGCTACTTCATAACCAAAACATCATGTGCAAACATATATATACATATATGTGCATGGCCGAATTTCAAGGTGTCCCTAGCCATCCAAAACACAAATTTTAACTAACATGCAAGAAGCATGAACCATGCTCATGAATGCATCATGGCCGAATACATCACAATCATGCCCCTTTTCAACTTCAATCATGGTTAAACAAAAAGAAAACTCAATGTCTTACTCAAGATGGCTACAAAGAAATTTCAAGAGTAGACAATCCATCATTGCATGCATCATCATCAAGTTTCACACTTAGCATGCAATGGCTTTATCACAATATCAACTTTGACCAAATACCACTTCCATGGCATAACAAGGATTTGAACCATGGCTAACATGAACATCAAGTTGGCAACTAAAACATGCATGAATCTCATGACACAACCTCATACATACCTTAATCTTGGTGCAAGTTTAGCCAAATCTCCTTCTAGATCTCTTCTAAACAAATAAAATGAAGCAAAAATCTCTTCTTCCCCTTAGTATTTTCGCCAAAAGGAGAGAACAAGGATGAACAAAAATTTTGTTTTCCTCTTAGTTGCACGGCAATGGGGGGAATGCTACACTCTCACACACATTTTTTTTTTGTTTCTCTTCCCACATCTAATTATTAATCATTTCTTTCATGCTCCATTAACAAAACATGTTTCAACATGTTTTCTTTGCCCATAACCCATGTCATGGCCGCCACCACCTATAAAGGGGAATTTGACATGCAAGTCCATTATTTTGCATGCATGCTTTAATTAGTCATCACACATTTCCTATCGTACTTTCAAAGTTCACTACTAAGTCCTTTCTAGTGGAATTCACCTTTATAACACTAAATCAATCATCAAAAATGTCATACATGAGCATACACATATTATAGGCATCAAAATAAATTTTGAATTATTTTTATGCCTCGGTTTTGTGGTCCCGAAACCACATTCCGACTAGGGTCAATTTTGGCTGTCACAACTCTCCCCACTTTAGAAATTTTCGTCCCCAAAATCTTACCGTAAATAGGGTTGGGTATCGCTCTTTCATAGAGTTCTCGGTTTCCCAAGTAGCTTCTTCTATCCCGTGCTTGAGCCATAACACCTTCACTAGCGGAACCCGTTTGTTTCGCAACTCTTTCACTTCCCGTGATAGGATACGAATCGGTTCTTCCTCATAACTCATATTGGCTTGAATTTCAACTTCGATGGACTAATCACGTGCGATGGATCGGATCTATAGCGTCGAAGCATCGAAACATGAAAGACATCGTGAACCTTTTCGAGTTTAGGGGCAAAATCAAACGATATGCCTTCGGACCGACTATTTCGGATATCTCATATGGCCCAATGAACCTCGGGCTCAACTTGCCCTTACGGCCAAATCGAGTATCTTTTTCCAAGGCGATACCTTGAGAAACACTTTATCTCCCACGATACTCGATGTCCTTACGCTTCAGATCCGCGCGTCGACTTTTGACGATCGGAGGCTATCTTCGACTTTCACGGATTACTTTCACTTTCATTCAAGCATCTCTAATCAAATCCACCGAAAATTTTGCTTTCACCGAGCTCAGTCCAAAACAATGGTGTACGGCATTTACGACCGTACAAAGCCTCGTAAGGTGCCATCTTAATACTTGATTAAAAGCTGTTGTTGTAAGCAAATTCAATCATCGGCAAATACCGTTCCCATGAACCACTAAACTCGAGGACGCAACATCTCAACATATCCTCAAGTATCCGAATTATCCGCTCGGATTGACCATCGATTTGGGGTGAAAGGCGGTCTGAAATGCAACTTGGTACCCAAAGCTTCTTGCAACTTTTTCCAAAATCGCGAGGTAAACCTCGAATCTCTATCCGACATGATGGAAATAGGCACCGTGCAATCTCACAACTCGAGAAACGCACAGTTCGGCTAGTTTGTCCATTGAAAAGTCCGTGACGTCACGGGGACAAAGTGAGCCGACTTAGTCAATCTATCTACAACGACCCAAACCGCATCCTTCTTACTCACGACAAAGGCGATCCGGATACAAAGTCCATTGTGACTCGATCCCATTTCCACTCGGGTATCATGATTGGTCAAGTAATCCTAAAGGCACTTGATGTTTCGCTTTCACTTGTTGACATATTAAGCATCTCAAACAAAGTCGGAGATGTCTCGTTTCATACCATGCCACCTAAACCGACGTTTCAAATCGTTGTACATCTTCAGATACTCCCGGGTGGATTGCCATTCGGCTACAATGGGCTTCGTTCAAAATTATCGAAATGAGTTCAATTCTTTGGAACACACAGACGACCTTTGAACCTCAAACAATCGTCATCATCGATTTGAAACTCCGAGTCCTTGTTCGGAACACACTCAGCTCGTTTTGCAGCCAACTCATCGTCGACTTTCTGAGCTTCTCGAATTTGATGCATCAATAGTGGTTCGGCTTTCAATTCAGCTACTAACACACTGTCGGATCGAACAGACAAGTGCACATTCATCACTCGTAAAGTGAATAATGATTTACGACTCAAGGCATCCGCAACCACATTCGCCTTTCCGGGGTGATAGTCAATGACCAGCTCATAATCCTTTAACAGCTCGAGCCAACGTCTTTGTCACAGATTTAAGTCTCTTTGGGTCATCAAATATTTGAGACTTTTGTGATCCGAGTACACATGGCACTTCTCACCAAATAAGTAATGTCGCCAAATCTTTAAGGCGAATACGATGGCAGCTAATTCGAGATCATGGGTCGGATAATTTTTCTCGTATGGCTTTAATTGCCTCGACACATAGGCCACAACTCAACCTTCTTGCATCAATCGCAACCTAACCCAAGGAGGAGGCGTCACTATAGATGACAAACTCTTTGCGATTCGGGTTGCACTAGAATTGGGGCTCCCGTCAAATAAGTTTTCAATTGATCGAAACTTTTCGACATTTCTCCGTCCATTCGAACTTAACATCCTTTTGGAGTAGCCGTCATCGGCGTGGCTATCGTTGAGAAACCTTTACAAATCGTCGGTAATAACCTAAGAAGCCCCAAAAAGCTCGAACCTCAATAATATTTCTGAGGCTTCCAATTAAGTATGGCTGAAATTTTATTGAATCGACTCGAATACCGATCTGATACCACATGACCCAAGAAGCTAACCTCTCTTAACCGAACTCACACTTGTGAACTTAGCATATAATTGCTTATCCCGTAAAATTTGCAAAGACTAACCTCGGTGTTCAAGCATGTTCGGTCTCATTTCTTGAATAGACCAAGATGTCATCAATGAACACGACTACGAATCGATCCAAATATGGTCCGAAGATCCGATTCATTAAATCCATAAATACCGCAGGGCATTAGTAAGCCCAAACGGCATCACTAGGAACTCATAGTGACCATATCTCGCTCAAGGCGGTCTTGGGCACGTCCGAATCTCGGATTCGCAATTGATAATAGCCCGATCTCAAATCTATTTTCGAGAACACCGAGGCTCCCTTCAGTTGATCGAACAAGTCATCGATACGTGGTAAGCGGATATTTGTTCTTTATCGTCGCTTTATTGTCGACGATAGTCGATCACGTACCGCATGGTTCCATCCTTCTTTTCACAAACAACACCGCACACCCCAAGGCGAAAAACTCGGGCGAGCAAAACCTCTATCCACCAATTCTTGCAACCGAGCTTTCAACTCCTTTAATTCCGTTGGCGCCATACGATACGGAGCTATCGAAATGGAGTGGTACCGGTACCAATTCGATGCCAAATTCTATTTCCGAACAGTGGTAAACCCGAAATTCCTCGAGAAAACATCCGGTATTCACAAACCACGGGCACAGATTCGGTTTCTTTTTCGATTCCTTGTCATCGAGCACATACGCAAGGTACACTTCGCACCCTTTTCTTACATATTTCGGGCCAACATTGCTAATATTACGGTGGCAACCCTTTAAGTCCGTAGACTCAACCCGAATTATCTCGTTATTCGCGCACCTCAAATCGATAGTCTTGCTTTTGCAATTTACAACCGCATCGTGCATGGTCAACCAATCCAAACCAAGAATAACGTCAATTCATCGAACGGAAAAAGCATCAAGTCCGCCGGAAAACAAGAACCTCGGAACACTAGGGGACTTTTCTTGCACACTTTGTTGACAAGCACGTAATGACCCAAGGGTTTGACACCGAATTACAAACTCGAGAGACTTAATAGGCAAAGTCTTCTTGG
The DNA here is from genome assembly GCF_025698485.1 of Gossypium arboreum. Taxonomy (NCBI): domain Eukaryota; kingdom Viridiplantae; phylum Streptophyta; class Magnoliopsida; order Malvales; family Malvaceae; genus Gossypium; species Gossypium arboreum. The sequence goes on along the minus strand of NC_069075.1, from coordinate 87,264,547 downwards.
ATGCTAAGGTTTCACATATATAAGAATGAGTAGAACCAGGGTCAATCAAAGCAATCACATTAGTGTTGAAAAGAGTGAAAGTACCGGTAATGACATCTGGAGAGGCAGCATCCTCGCGTGCGCGTATGGCATAAGTCCTAGCAGGAGGCCGAGCCTCGGATCTGATGGTAGCATCTCTAGATCCTCTCTGACCGCCACTAACATTGCCCACATTTCTAGGTGGCCTACCTCGAGCACTGGTAGCACCCGGGTTTGCACTCTGACTTACATTTTGTTCAAGCAACCCCGGGCAATCCTTCATAAGGTGGTCGGCCGATCCGCACTTATAGCGGGAGCGATCACGGAACCAACAGCTCCCGAATGCCATTTGCCACAATGCGAGACCTCCGCCTCTCTCGCGATCATTTCCACCATCGGCGATCAAGTGACTCGTGTGGTCACAGGGTCGATCGCGTCCTCGTCTAGAAAAGCCCGTAGCGCCTCTAGACCGGCTCACATCATCTCGAAATCTCTTCGATACTGTTGAAGAGACTTCCCGAGGACCTTTTGAATTCTCTAGTTCCCACATCAACTTTTGTTTCTCTTTTCTAAGCTCTTGACTTTACAAGCTCGCTCAACAAGTACTACGAACTCTCGTATTTCGAGAATACCAACGAACATCCTTATATCATCATTCAGCAGCATCCTCAAGCGTTTACACATAATAGCCCGGACGAAATGCATTCTCGCCGTGTCGGCTAAGCCTCACAAATTTTCGTTCATAGTCGGATGGCGACATAGAACCTTGCTTAAGATCAAGAAATTCCTTCGCTTTTGGTCGATGAATCTCGACTAATATACTTTTTTGAACTCGGTTTGAAAGAATTCCCAAGTCACTTGCTCTCTAGGCACCACAGAAGCCAGAGTACTCCACCAATAGTAGGCGGAATCACGTAGCAAGGAGATGGTACACTTTAAGCACTCATCGTGTGTACAAGATAGCTCATCGAGCACCCGGATAGTGTTGTCCAACCAAAATTCAGCTCGCTCGGCATCATCATCATCCGTAGCTTTAAATTAAGTGGCCCCATGTTTTCGAATCCTGTCGACTGGGGCCTTACTTGACCTTATTTGGTTAGTTACCGGAGGTATTGTAGGTGCGGGGGTTGCATTTGTCGGGAATGGAGGTTGTGGAACAGCCGTCTTAGTTCGAATGTATTGGTTAAACCAATCATTCATCACACTATAAAAGGCTTGCCTAGCCTCATCATTCGGATTGTTGGCCATAGGTTGAGAGTCCTTTGGCCATTTGCCCCTTGCGCGAGCAAAGCGCCACACTCTCCACATCATCAGCTATCGCTCGGTTGGGATCGGGATCCATTACTATAAACAAACACAAAGTCAAATTGTCAGAAATCACCACACTATCGATTCATCATTTAATGGCATGTATAGCTCGACCCCAAACACATCACGGTAGTCCTAGAATCGACTAAACCGTGGCTCTGATACCAATAAAATTGTAACACCCCGAAGCCGAGACCATCGTCGGTGTCGGACACGAGGGGTTAACAAGCCAAATCTGTAACACCCCGAACCCGAGACCATCGCCGGTGTCGGACACGAGGGGTTAACAAGCCATGCCAAGTTCACTAGTTTTGCCCATCCTTTTGACATTTCCAGTCAGGCTGGAAAACTGCATCACTGTCGCCTTAAAAATCATATCTCGAGTTTCAAAACTCGGAAACTGGTTTCGTAAATTTTCCCTGAATTTAGACTCATATATCCATCCATGGATTTATTTCTAGAATTTTTGGTCGGGCCAATTGGTACAGTTTATTATTTAAAGTCGCCCATGTTACAGGGATCGACTGCTCTGACCTTCGCGCGGTATAACTTGAATATCTCTCTGTACAGGGCATTAATGCTGGTGCCGTTTGTTTCTAATGAAACTAGACTCAAAATTGAATCTGTACATATAAGGTATGTCTCCTAATTCTTTCTGGATAATTTATAGTAAATTTTTAAAGTTGCGACAGGGAACCCAGAAACCGTTCTGGCCCTGTCTCACAATAGCTTTAATATCTCTTAACATGTAACTCCTATGACCATTTCGTTTCTTCCATATGAAAATAGACTCATCAAGGTTCATTTACATAGCTTATTCACTATTTAATTCCATTCCTACGAATTTTGGTGATTTTTCACATTCACGTCACTGCAGCTGGCAGCATCTGTTTTTAAGGTAGGTCTTAACTATTTGGTAGTCTCCATGAACCAACTAGTCTTGCCATACATAGGTTCATATATGATCATTTTAACCATGCCAATGGCTGATCATGTGACCAACATTCCCATTTCCAAGCCATAGCCACATCATGACACCAAATATATATACAAACCACAATTAGTCTAAGTCGATGCTTCACTTTTACGAGCCATTTTCGCATGGCCGTACATATATACATCACAACATATTCAACCAGCAAGGGGTAGTCCTATACATGCCATTTCAAAGTTCAACCAAAATTTATACCAAAATAGAGGCGTGGATAGTGTGGATGACTTCGACTTTATTGATCCCGAATCCGATTGCTATCGAGCGAAATCTATAAAACAGAGAGCCAAAGTAACGGGGTAAGCATTTTTATGCTTAGTAAGTCTCAAGGAATATAATTAACTCTAATTACAGCAATACATTCACATAGCCACATGCATCATTTCATTAATACACATTCTTACTTCACACTTCATCATTATATACTTTCACAAAGTATCAATCAATTTGATAACTGAAATTCATTAGTCGATTGAGCGAATGTTGCTCAAACATGTCGACTTTCCAATGCACATATAACGTACCTTATCCTTTGGGCTTTTCGAGTGTACTAATTGAATTCATTACAGCAACCAACACTCACCTCCAGCCCAAGATTCTTCGGAATATAACCGGATATAATCACGTGCACAAATGCCTTCGGGTCTTAGCCCGGATAGAATAACTCGCACGAATGCCTTCGGGTCTTAGCCCGGATATAGCCACTAGCACAATTGCCTTCGTGTCTTAACCCGGATATGATTTCCAGCATAATTGTCCTCGGGGCTTAGCCCGGATATCATTCAATTTCTCATGTACACATACATCAATAATCATTGGACATACATATTTCATTTTCGTTACTAAGGCTCAAACGCACATATATTCACAAGCATATTCGCCTTGGGACTTAGCCGGATATCATTCAATTTCTCATACACATAAATCAATAATCATACACATCCATACTTCATCTCACATAATTCAAGTAAGGTCACTTCTTGAGGACTTACCTCGGATGTTGTCGAACGGCTTTTTCGGCTATTCGATCACTTTTTCCTTCCCCTTGTCCAATTGTGGCCCTCTTAGCTCTTGAGCTAATTCAAACAAATTCAATTTATTAAAACCTCATTGTGCTTGCTTATGGCCGAATATGACAAGGAGTTTAAATGGTCATATGGCCACTCTTTAGCTTGAATACACAATGGTCATGCACATTTTATACTACATCAAGCAATTCAATACAATTTATTTGAGCATCAAGGAAAAGCTAAGGCCTTCAATAGGCTACCCAAGGCGAATATTCATGTACATGTTGAGGCCAATTATGCATTTAATACCTCACAAAAACAGCATGCATTTTACTAGTTAATGCTTTGCACATTGTGGCTCAAAACTTATAATATAGCATCAAGCACTTATATGTGTGCTAGGTCAATTGTGCTTGCAATTTCACAAGCATTCTTCAACATCTTCTTCTTTAAACCAATATATTCATCACTTACTTCATAGCCAAAACATCATGTGCAAACATATATATACAATATGAGCATGGCGAATTTCAAGGTGTCCATAGCCATCCAAAATACAAATTTTAACTAACATGCAAGAAGCATGAACCATGCTCATGAATGCATCATGGCCGAATATGACAATCATGCTCCTTTCAACTTCAATCATGGTTAAACACAAAAAGAAAACTCAAAATTTTACTCAAGAGTAGACAATCCATCATTGCATGCATCATCATCAAGCTTCACACTTAGCATGCAATGGCTTTAACACCATAACAACTTTGGCCAAACACCATTTCCATGGCATAACAAAGATTTGAGCCATGGCTAACATGCACATCAAGTTAGCAACCAAACCATGCATGAAACTCCCAACACAACCTCATACATACCTTAATCTTGATGCAAACTTAGCCAAATCTCCCTCTAGATCTCTTCCAACCCAAGCATGAAGCAAAAATCCTCCCCCTTTTCCCTTAGTATTTTCGGCCAAGAAGATGAGAAAGGATGAACAAATTTTTCTTTTCTTTTTTTTAGGACATTCGGCCAAGCCTATGGAGAAGGATGAACACTTTTTTTTTGTTTCTCATCCTACTAACACTAATTTTTTTTTTCCATACTCTTATTTTATCATTTCTAACATCATCCATTAGTAAAACATGTTGTGAACATGTTTCCCCTTGCCCATAATTTGTCATGGCCGGCCATCCACCTTAGGGAATGGGATAATTGACATGCAACTCCATTTATTTCACTTCATGCATTATTAGGCCACTTAACAATACACCTATCACATTTTCAAGTCCTAGCACATGGGTCCTTTCTTATAAATTTGCACCTAATTAATAAAAATCGAGACACGAAATATTTACGCATACAAATTCCACATACAATAAGCACGGAATATAACACTTAATTATTCTTGTGACTCGGTTTCGTGGTCCCGAAACCACTCTCCGACTAGGGTCACATTAGGGGTGTCACAACTCTCCCCCACTTAAGAGATTTTTGTCCCCGAAAATCTTACCGGTAAATAGGTTCGGATATCGCTCTTTCATAGAGTTCTCGGTCTCCCAAGTAGCTTCTTCTATCCCGTGCTTGAGCCATAACACTTTCACTAGCGGAACCCGCTTGTTTCGCAACTCTTTCACTTCTCGTGATAGGATACGAATCGGTTCTTCCTCATAACTCATATTAGCTTGAATTTCAATTTCGATGGACTAATCACGTGCGATGGATCGGATCTATAGTGTCGAAGCATCAAACGTGAAAGACATCGTGAACCTTTTGAGTTCGGGGAAAAATCAAACGATATGCCTTTGGACCGACTCGCCTCGATATCTCATATGGCCCAATGAACCTCGGGCTCAACTTGCCCTTACTACCGAACTCGAGTATCTTTTTCCAAGGCGATACCTTGACAAACACTTTATCACCCACCGATACTCGATATCCTTACGCTTCAGATCCGCGCACGACTCGACGATCGGAGGCTATCTTCAGACTTTCACGGATTACTTTCACTTTCTCTCTCAGATCCCTAATCAAATCCACCGAAAATCTTGCTTTCACCGAGCTCGGTCCAAAACAATGGTGTACGGCATTTACGACCGCATAAGGCCTCGTAGGGTGCCATCTTAATACTTGATTGAAAGTCGTTGTTGTGGCGAATTCAATCAACAAAGAAATACCGCTCCCATGAACCACTAAACTCGAGGACGCAACATCTTAACATATCCTCAAGTATCCGAATTATCCGGTCGGATTGACCATCGGTTTGGGGGTGAAAGGCGGTCTGAAATGTAACTTGGTACCCAAAGCTTCTTGCAAATTTTTCCAAAATCGCGAGGTAAATCTCGGATCTCTATCCGACACGATGGAAATAGGCACCGTGTAATCTCACAATCGAGAAACGCATAATTCAATTAATTTGTCCATTGAAAATCCAGACGACGGGGACAAAGTGGGCGACTTAGTCAATCGATCTACCACGACCCAAACCGCATCCTTCTTACTTGTCGACAATGGCGGTCCGGATACAAAGTCCATTGTGACTCGATCCCATTTCCACTCGGGTATCGTGATTGGTGAAGTAATCTCAAGGCACCGATGTTCCACTTTCACTTGTTGACATATTAAACATCTCGAAACAAATTCGAGATGTCTCGCTTCATACCATGCCACCAAAACCGACGTTTCAAATCATTGTACATCTTCGTACTCCGGGTGGATTGCCATTCGGCTACAATGGGCTTCATTCAGAATTATCGAAATGAGTTCAATTCTTTGGGACACACAGACGACTTTTGAACCTCAAACAATCGTCATCGCCGATTTGAAACTCCGAGTCCTTGTTGAACACACGCAGCCCGTTTTGCAACCAACTCGTCGTCGACTTTCTCGAGCTTCTCGAATTTGGTGTGTCAATAATGGTTTGGCTTTCAATTCAGCCACTAACACACCGTCGGATTGGATGGACAAGTGCACATTCATCGTCGTAAAGTGAATAACGATTTACGACTCAAGGCATCCGCAACCACATTCGCCTTTCGGGTGATAGTCAATGATCACTCATAATCCTTTAACAACTCGAGCCAACGTCTTTGTCGCAGATTTAAGTCTCTTTGGGTCATCAAATATTTGAGACTTTTGTGATCCGAGTATACATGGCACCTTTCACCAAATAAGTAGTGTCGCCAAATCTTTAAGGCGAATACGATGGCGGCCAATTCGAGATCATGAGTCGGATAATTTTTCTCATGTGGCTTTAATTGCCTCGACGACAGGCCACAACTCGACCTTCTTGCATTAATACGCAACCTAACCCAAGTAGAGGCGTCGCTATAGATGACAAACTCCTTGCTTGGGACTCGGGTTGCACTAGAATTGGGGCTTCGGTCAAATAAGATTTCATTGATCAAAACTTTTTGGCATTTCTCCGTCCATTCAACTTAACATCCTTTTGGAGAAGCCGTCATCGGCGTGGCTATCGTTGAGAAGCCTTTACAAATCGTCGGTAATAACCTAAGCAAGCCCCAAAAGTTCGAACCTCATTAATAATTTCTGAGGTTTCCAATTAAGTATGGCTGAAATTTTATTGGTCGACTCGAATACCGATCGCGAGATACCACATGACCCAAGAAGCTAACCTCTCTTAACCGTAACTCACACTTGTTGAACTTAGCATATAATTGCTTATCCCGTAAAATTTGCAAAGACTAACCGCAGTGTTCAAGATGTTCGGTCTCATTTCTTGAATAGACCAAGATGTCATCAATGAACACGACTACTTAATCGATCCAAATATGGTCTAAAGATGCGATTCATTAAATCCATAAATACCGTAGGGCATTAGTGAGCCCAAACGGCATCACTAGGAACTCATAGTGACCATATCTCGCTCAAGGCGGTCTTGGGTACGTCCAATCTCGGATTCGCAATTGATAATAGCCCGATCTCAAATCTATTTTCGAGAACACCGAGGCTCCCTTCAGCTTGATCGAACAAGTCATCAATACGTGGCAACGGATATTTGTTCTTTATCGTCGCTTTATTAAGTCGACGATAGTCGATGCACAACCGCATGGTTCCATCCTTCTTCTTCACGAACAATCTTGGCGCACCCCAAGGCGAAAAACTCGGCGAGCAAAACCTCTATCCACCAATTCTTGCAATCGAGCTTTCAACTCCTTTAATTCCGCTGGTGCCATACGATACGGAGCTATCGAAATTGGGTGGTACCGGTACCAATTCGATGCCAAATTCTATTTCCGAACAGGTGGTAAACCCGCAATTCTTGGGAAAACATCCGGTATTCACAAACCACGGCACAGATTCGGGTTTCTTTTCGATTCCTTGTCATCAAGCACGACGCAAGGTACGCCGCACCCTTTTCTTACATATTTCGGGCCAACATCACGATATTACGGTGGCAACCCTTTAAGTCCAGTAGACTCAACCCGAATTATTTCATTATTCGTGCACCTCAAATCGATAGTCTTGCTCTTGCAATTTACAACCGCATCGCATGGTCAACCAATCCAAACTAAGAATAACGTCGAACTCATCGAACGGAAAAAGCATCAAGTCCATTTGGAAAACAAGAACCTCGGAACACTAGGGACTTTTCTTGCACACTTTGTTGACAAGCACGTAATGACCCAAGGGTTTGACACCGAATTACAAACTCGAGAGACTCAATGGGCAAAGTCTTTTTGGATGCTAAGGTTTCACATATATATGAATGAGTAGAACCAGGTCAATCAAAGCAATCACATTTGTATTGAAAAGAGTGAAAGTACCGGTAATAACATCCGGAGAGGCAGATCCTCGCGTGCGCAGATGGCATAAGTCCTAGCAGAGCACGAGCCTCGGATCCGATGGTAGCATCTCTAGATCCTCTCGACCGCCAATCGACATTGCCCATATTTCTAGGTGGCCTACCTCGGCGATGGTAGCACCCGGTTTGCACTCGACCTACATTCTGCTCATGCATCCTCGGGCAATCCTTCATAAAGTGGTCGGCCGATCCACACTTATAGCAGAGCGATCACGAAACCAACAGCTCCCGAATGCCATTTGCCACAATGTGGACACTCCGCCCTCTCTCGGCGATCATTTCCACCACCGTGATCGAGGTGACTCGTGTGGTCATAGGGGTCGATCGCGTCCTCGTCTAGAAAAGCCCAAACGCTCTAGACCGCTCACATCATCTCAAAATCTCTTCGATGCTTGTTGAAGAGACTTTCCCGAGGACTTCTTTCGAATTCTCCAGTTCCCACATCGCTTTTTGTTTCTCCTTTCTAAGCTCTTGACTTTACAAGCTCGCTCAACAAGTACTACGAACTCTCGTATCTCGAGGATGCCAACAAACATCCTTATATCATCATTCAGCCCATCCTCAAGCGTTTACATAATAGCTTTGGACGAAATGCATTCTCGCTGCATCGGCTAAGCCTCACAAATTTTCGTTCAGTAGTCAGAATCGACATCGAACCTTGCTTAAGATCAAGGAATTCCTCCGCTTTTGGTCGATGAATCTCGATCGATATACTTTTTTGAACTCGGTTTGAAAGAATTCCCAAGTCACTTGCTCTCTAGGCACCACGAAGTCGAGTACTCCACCAATAGTAGGCGGACTCGCGTAGCAAGGAGATGGTACACTTTAAGCACTCATCGGGTGTACAGGATAGCTCATCAAGCACCCGGATAGTGTTATCTAACCAAAATTCAGCTCGCTTCGGCATCATCATCATCCGTAGCCTTAAATTCAGTGGCCCCATGTTTTGAATCCTATCGATTGGGGGCTTACTTGACCTTATTTGGTCGATCACGGAGGTATTGTAGGTGCGGGGTTGCATTTGTCGGGAATGGAGGTTGGGGAACGGTACCGTGTTAGTTCGAATGTATTGATTAAACCATTCGCTCATCACACTATAAAAGGCTTGCCTAGCCTCGTCATTAGGATTGCTGGCCATAGGTTGAGAGTCCGCCTGGCGCTGTCCCTTGCGCGGAGCAGGCGGCACACTCTCCACATCATCAGCTATCGCTTCGGTTGGGATCGGGATCCATTTTATAAACAAACACAAAGTCAAATTGTCGTAAATCACCACACTATCGATTCATCATTTAATGGCATGTATAGCTAGACCCCAAACACATCACGGTAGTCCTAGAATCGACTAAACCGTGGCTCTGATACCAATAAAATTGTAACACCCCGAACCCGAGACCATCGCCGGTGTCGGACACGAGGGGTTAACAAGCCATGCCAAGTTCACTAGTTTTGCCCATCCTTTTGACATTTCCAGTCAGGCTGGAAAACTGCGTCACTGTCGCCTTAAAAATCATATCTCAAGTTTCAAAACTCGGAAACTGGTTTTGTAAATTTTCCCTGAATTTAGACTCATATATACATCCATGGATTTATTTCTAGAATTTTTGGTCTGGCCAATTGGTACAGTTTATTAGTTAAAGTCACCCATGTTACAGGGATCGACTGCTCTGACCTTTGCGCCGTATAACTTTAATATCTCTCTGTACAGGGATTTAATGCTGGTGCCGTTTGCTTCTAATGAAACTAGACTCAAAATGGAATCTGTACATATAAGGTATGTCTCCTAATTCTTTCTGGATAATTTATAGTAAATTTTTAAAGTTGCGACAGGGAACCCAGAAACCGTTCTGGCCCTGTCTCACAATAGCTTTAATATCTCTTAACATGTAACTCCTATGACCATTTCGTTTCTTCCATATGAAAATAGACTCATCAAGGTTCATTTACATAGCTTATTCACTATTTAATTCCATTCCTACGAATTTTGGTGATTTTTCATATTCACGTCACTGCAGCTGGCAGCATCTGTTTTAAGGTAGGTCTTAACTATTTGGTAGTCTCCATGAACCAACTAGTCTTGCCATACATAGGTTCATATATGATCATTTTAACCATGCCAATGGCTGATCATGTGACCAACATTCCCATTTCAAGCCATAGCCACATCATGACACCAAATATATATACAAACCACAATTAGTCTAAGTCGATGCTTCACTTTTACGAGCCATTTTCGCATGGCCGTATATATATACATCACAACATATTCAACCAACAAGGGTAGTCCTATACATGCCATTTCAAAGTTCAACCAAAATTTATACCAAAATAGAGGCGTGGATAGTGTGGATGACTTCGACTTTATTGATCCCGAATCCGATTGCTATCGAGCGAAATCTATAAACAGAGAGCCAAAGTAACGGGTAAGCATTTTTATGCTTAGTAAGTCTCAAGGAATATAATTAACTCTAATTACAGCAATACATTCACATAGCCACATGCATCATTTCATTAATACACATTCTTACTTCACACTTCATCATTATATACTTTCACAAAGTATCAATCAATTTGATAACTGAAATTCATTAGTCGATTGAGCGAATGTTGCTCAAACATGTCGACTTTCCAATGCACATATAACGTACCTTATCCTTTGGGCTTTTCGAGTGTACTAATTGAATTCATTACAGCAACCAACACTCACCTCCAGCCCAAGATTCTTCGAATATAACCGGATATAATCACGTGCACAAATGCCTTGGTCTTAGCCCGGATAGAATAACTTCATACGAATGCCTTGGTCTTAGCCCGGATATAGCCACTAGCACAATTGCCTTCGGTCTTAACCGGATATGATTTCCAGCATAATTGTCCTCGGGCTTAGCCCGGATATCATTCAATTTCTCATGTACACATACATCAATAATCATTGGACATACATATTTCATTTTCGTTACTAAGGCTCAAACGCACATATATTCACAAGCATATTCGCCTTGGATTTAGCCGGATATCATTCAATTTCTCATACACACATAAGTCAATAATCATACACATCCATACTTCATCTCACATAATTCAAGTAAGGTCACTTCTTGAGGACTTACCTCGGATGTTGTCGAACGGCTTTTTCGCTATTCGATCACTTTTTCCTTCCCTTGTCCAATTGTGGCCCTCTTAGCTCTTGAGCTAATTCAAACAAATTCAATTTATTAAAACCTCATTGTGCTTGCTTATGGCGAATATGACAAGGAGTTTAAATGGTCATATGGCCACTCTTTAGCTTGAATACACAATGGTCATGCACATTTTATACTACATCAAGCAATTCAATACAATTTATTTGAGCATCAAGGAAAAGCTAAGGCCTTCAATAGGCTACCCAAGGCGAATATTCATGTACATGTTGAGGCCAATTATGCATTTAATACCTCACAAAACAGCATGCATTTTACTAGTTAATGCTTTGCACATTGTGGCTCAAAACTTATAATATAGCATCAAGCACTTATATGTGTGCTAGGCCGAATTGTGCTTGCAATTTCACAAGCATTCTTCAACATCTTCTTCTTTAAACCAATATATTCATCACTTACTTCATAGCCAAAACATCATGTGCAAACATATATATACAATATGAGCATGGCCGAATTTCAAGGTGTCCATAGCCATCCAAAAATACAAATTTTAACTAACATGCAAGAAGCATGAACCATGCTCATGAATGCATCATGGCCGAATATGACAATCATGCTCCTTTCAACTTCAATCATGGTTAAACACAAAAAGAAAACTCAAAATTTTACTCAAGAGTAGACAATCCATCATTGCATGCATCATCATCAAGCTTCACACTTAGCATGCAATGGCTTTAACACCATAACAACTTTGGCCAAACACCATTTCCATGGCATAACAAAGATTTGAGCCATGGCTAACATGCACATCAAGTTAGCAACCAAACCATGCATGAAACTCCCAACACAACCTCATACATACCTTAATCTTGATGCAAACTTAGCCAAATCTCCTCTAGATCTCTTCCAACCCAAGCATGAAGCAAAAATCCTCCCCTTTTCCCTTAGTATTTTCGCCAAGAAGATGAGAAAGGATGAACAAATTTTCTTTTCTTTTTTTAGGACATTCGCCAAGCCTATGGAGAAGGATGAACACTTTTCTTTTTGTTTCTCATCCTACTAACACTATTTTTTTTCCATACTCTTATTTTATCATTTCTAACATCATCCATTAGTAAAACATGTTGGGAACATGTTTCCCCTTATATAATTTGTCATGGCCGCCATCCACCTTAGGGAATGGGATAATTGACATGCAACTCCATTTATTTCACTTCATGCATTATTAGGCCACTTAAAATACACCTATCACATTTTCAAGTCCTAGCACATGGGTCCTTTCTTATAAATTTGCACCTAATTAATAAAAATCGAGACACGAAATATTTACGCATACAAATTCCACATACAATAAGCACGGAATATAACACTTAATTATTCTTGTGACTCGGTTTCGTGGTCCCGAAACCACTCTCCGACTAGGGTCACATTAGGGGTGTCACAAAATCTACATATTTCGCCCACCAATTGACATTTCCAGTCAGGCTGGAAAACTGCGTCACTGTCGGCTTAAAAATCATATCTCCAGTTTCAAAACTCGGAAACTGGTTTCGTAAATTTTCCCTGAATTTAGACTCATATATCCATCCATGGATTTATTTCTAGAATTTTTGGTCGGGCCAATTGGTACAGTTTATTAGTTAAAGTCACCCATGTTACAGGGATCGACTGCTCTGACCTCCGCGCGTTACAACTTGAATATCTCTCTGTACAGGGCTTTAATACTGGTGCCGTTTGTTTCTAATGAAACTAGACTCAAACTGGAATCTGTACATATAAGGCATGACTCCTAATTCTTTCTGGATAATTTATAGTAAATTTTTAAAGTTGCGACAGGGGACCCAGAAACCGTTCTGGCCCTGTCTCACAATAGCTTTAATATCTCTTAACATGTGACTCCTATGACCGTTTCGTTTCTTCCATATGAAAGTAGACTCATCAAGGTTCATTTACATAGCTTATTCACTATCTAATACCACTCCTACAAATTTTCGTGATTTTTCACATTCACGTCACTGCAGCTGGCAGCATCTGTTTTTAAGGTAGGTCTTACCTATTTTGTAGTCTCCATGAACCAACTAGTCTTGCCATACATAGGTTCACATATGATCATTTTAACCATACCAATGGCTGATCATGTGACCAACACTCCCATTTCCAATCCATAATCACATCATGACACCATATATATATATACAAACCGCAAATAGTCTAAGTTCAGTACTTCACTTTTTACGAGCCATTTTAGCATGGCCGTACACATATACATCACAACATATTTGAACCAACAAGGGTAGTCCTATACATGCCATTTCAAAGTTCAACCAAAATTTATACCAAAATGGAGGCTTTGATAGTGTAGATGACTTCGACTTTAATGATCCCGAATCCGATTGCTATCGAGCAAAATCTATAAAACAGAGAGCCAAAGCAACGGGTAAGCATTTTATGCTTAGTAAGTCTCAAGGAATAAAATCAGCTTTAATTAAAGCAATACATTCACATAGCCAAATGCATCATTTCATTAATACACATTCACATAATCATTCTTACTTCACACTTCATCATTATATACTTTCACAAGGTATCAACCAATTCAATAACTGAAATTCGT